>NC_045769.1:41618484-41921515 GCF_008692025.1 Phocoena sinus
GTCAATTAAATAAAACATTTCCTGACTTTTGCTTTTTCTCCCAGTTCCTCCTCACTCCAGCCCTGGAGAAATAAGAAAATAAGGCTGAAATACCAAGAATGAAGTTGGATGTAGAAGAAAAGCAACATTTATTGACCAGAATAAAAGTGATTACACTTTCTCTTCCTGTTTTAGACTTCTTTATAAGAAGCAGCCTAAGCTGAGAAAGAAGAGATGCTTTAATTTTAATAAAGCTCAGACACGTGACTGTATACTAGACTCACCATATAAGTCTCCACAGCTATCCATTTTATTATAGACTGAATGTTTGTGTCCCCCCAAAATTCATTGAAATCCTAACCTCCAGTGTGGCTGTATTTGGCGATGGGACCTCTACAGAGGTAACTGATGTTAAATGAGGTTATAAAGGTGGGTCTCTGATCCAATGGGATTACTGTCCTTATGAGAACAGACACCAGAGTGCTCACTTTCTCACTCTCCCTACACACACAAAAAGAGGTCATATGAGCACACAGGGAAGGTGGACATTTGCAACCCAAGGGGAGAGCCCTGTTAAAGAAAAAACTATTCATGACACTTGTTCAAATTGGCAAGGCAGACTTTATTCAAGGAGGCACTCATGCCATAGATGTAGGGACCACTGCAATGGAATTTTGAAGTCAACTCCAAATATAGCATGCACAAAGTGGTGGGGGTCAGAGATGAAAAATTACTAAGAGAAACATCAAGAATAAAGGAGATTTTGGCTTGACTGACCTAACAGGATTCTTGTTGAAGGCTGGCCAGGGTGATCAGACATCTCCTGGGGTGTAATCAAGGATAAGGAACCAGATTGTATATTGAGGGTGATCAGATATGGAGGGTAGGGGTGGGCATCTGGTTAAACTGACTTAGTAGGATTCTTGCTAAAACTGAACACAGAGATAAACATGGAAGTCCAAAGATTGGGCTTGGTTGAAAGAGTTCAGAGGAACCTGAATAGGGTTTGGTCAATGAAAGAATCTTTGTCAGCTCTCACCAGACACCAACCCACCTGGCACCTTGATCTTAAACTTCCAGTCTCCAGAATTGTGAGAAAATAAATCTCTGTTTCTTAAGCCACTCAGTCAGTGGTATTTTGTTATGGCAGCCTAGAAGACTAGTACATGTCTATTGACTTTTTTGTGTTAGATTTTCCAAACACTCTAAACTTCAAATTTTAACTCATTAACATTATGTCTGTTTTTGCTCATTTACCAAGAAATTTACCTTACTACAATGTGTATAATATTAATATTGTGTAAAAATTAACAAAGGATAATCAGTTCAGTTCAGAGGTCACTGTACATAGTAAGATTGAAACAAATTATCAAATGCAAAACAAACTTTGTTCTTACAGAACCACTCATGGAGAAGTAGGTCTCTACTTCAGACAAGAGGAGTTAGAAGCGAACATAATATGATTGAGTTGTGCTCACAATCTTCTCCTTAAAATTCATACATTCTGCTAATTGAGATAGTGCTCTAAGATTCAGCTTGACTTTTTGATTTTCCCTGGAAATATGGATGCAGTAGTCAAATAATAATCCAAAAATATTTATTATGATTTTATCCCTTATATACCCTATCCATCCAGTGAAATATAGAGAACAAGACCATGAATCTATGTTAATTCATGACAGGGGCTGGGTGGAGAGAAATTAGTGGTTGGTTCTATTAATTTATATTTCTGCACTACACCTCTAAAAGTAAAACCCTGGGTTAAGGTAATGATCAATGCTTAATTTGATTGACCTGCATGAATGACCTGGGGGAGAAGAAAATGGAGATTATTTCTTTCTCACACAGGGGCGGTTAGCATTGACTTAAGTTTGTTACCATTTTAACATTGCACCTGTGCAAAGAGGCTATGTGGAAACAATAGATTCTTACTCTGAATAAAAGAAAGAAACCACAGAGAATCTGAGTAACCTATAAGGTGCCAATATTTGTATATGAGAATAAACACGGCCTGGAATGAAAGCAGAGAGCAAGTAAAGCATAGATAGATTCAGGTGTTTTTGAGTGTTTTCTTTAGGAGTACTTTATTGTGCCTCTCTGTCTTGAAAGTTACGTCATCTAAATCAAAAACAAATCTCTCGTCAGACATTTCAGAGCTATCTAGTACACCACCTTGGCTAATAAGCAGTAGTCTTTCAGTGCCATATAGTCAAAGCTCCAAGCATTATGAAGCTGGGGCTAGGGCTCTGCAAACCACCATAGGGAGGAATAGAGGGCTACTGAGGCAGAAGGAAGGGAGTAAGACCTACCACTCCTAATTGTATACTATCCCTCTCAGTGTTGCCCCTTCAGCCTGGCAGACACAGTTGTTTCTAGTCTTCGACTTCTTTTGGCATTCTTAGAACCAGCCTGAAGGCAAAATCCTCAGAGATTTTAGCAGAGGTATGAGAGACCCAGCTCCTTGGACTTTATCACAAGACCTCTTCCCTTTGCTCCTCTAGTTCAGGGGTCAACAAACTTTTTATATATTTTGAGTTTTGAAGGCTAAGAGGTAACATTGGTGATAGTATGTAGGTACTTACAGAAAAATTTAAAATATAAAAACCATTCTTAGTTTGCCTTAAAAATTAGGTGGCACACTTGGGCTTCCCTAGTAGCGCAGTGGTTGAGAATCTGCCCGCTAATGCAGGGGATACGGGTTCGAGCTCTGGTCTGGGAGGATCCCACATGCCGCGGAGCAACTAGGCCCGTGAGCCACAACAATGAGCCTGAGCGTCTGGAGCCTGTGCTCCGCAAAAAGAGAGGCCGCGATGGTGAGAGGCCCGCGCACCGTGATGAAGAGTGGCCCCCGCTTGCCACAACTAGAGAAAGCCCTCACACAGGAACGAAGACCCAACGCAACAAAAAAATTAATTAATTAATTAATAAACTTCTACTCCCAACATCTTCTTTAAAAAAAAAAAATTAGGTGGCACACTGGATTTGGCCCATAGGCCATAGTTTGACACCTGTCCTAGTCCTAGGGATTTAGTTGCTTCCTATGCTATTTGTAGGCTGCCATAGTTTTCCTTTTCTTTTTTTTTCTTTTCTTCTCCTTTCCTTTGCTTTTCTTTCTAAATTTGCTCATGCCTACCAAGTCAATTCTTTATATTAAATCATCTTTGTTAAAATACCTTGTACACATATGTTTTCCTGACCAAACTCTGAAACATGACATGATAAACATGCCTTTAAGTTTACCACTCATCTACTCAAAAACACCCAGAAGCCTGAGGAAAAGAAGGCAAAGAGCAAGGAGATATAAAATTCCACTGTCCGGAAACAAAGTAAATAGAAATATTACTTATTTTGATTTTAATGAATAGAAATATTACATAGCACTTAATAAATAGAAATCTGTCATCTTTCCTGATAGAAAAAAAAGGAAAGCTTATAAATCATTAATGTGGACAAAAAGGAAGATCGTTTCTTTATACCCATTGTTTTCTATATGCTGAGAAAGGAGGAGGCCTGAGGTAACATTTTGATGCTTGTGTCTTGGATTACTGAGAACAATCTTCTGAGATAAAATTAGAGAGCAAAAAGGTTTTAATAATTGAAAGAGACATTGTATAATTTTGAAACTGGATTAACAGAAGGCTAGAAATAATTTTTGTTTCAAATTAAGAATTAGCAAACACATGTATAATTTATTGGTTTTAAAATAATTAGAGTCTAAAGTTTTGTAAATGTAACAGTTTTAACTTATGCATATTCCATTGGTAGAAATATAAAAATTCATAACTTTGAATATCTGTTCTGAATTTGAGTAGTAATGTTATATTATCTGTAAATTTGTTTTAAAATGTGAAACTGGCATACATCCAACATCTTTTGTCAGTGTATTAATAAAGTGAAGTTTAAATAATTGGGATATAAATCTGCATTCTAGAATTCAAGTAAAAGAAAATCCCCAAAACTGGTTTCATAAAACTAAGGTCTTTTGTCAGCTTAAGAATCAAGTGAAGTGACAGTGTAATATTGATTTAACATTCTACCTAATACAATGGAACTGTCATTACTTCCATTTAATTACATTGGCCGATCATGTAAAGAAGATAAATATCCACTATCTTTCAAGCTGTTTGGACAGCGATGGGAAGAGTGAAAAGAAAGCTTTTCTGAGATGATCCATCGAGTTGGCAGTTCTATCTTTTATCTGCAGATAATGCTTCTGAGCACCATAGAGAGAGTTTCCTGAACACAATACACACACTCTCTCGCCCCGGGAAAATGTCATCAAATTTGCTTCAGACACTTCAAAGTACAATTAGACTCAATGACGTGAAGACATCTATAGCTATAGTCTATAATAAAATAAAAATAGATATGTCATACTAGCAAGTGTCAATCTAAATTGGAGTCACCATGTTGCAAACAAGTGTATTATGTTCTCCACTAGGCTGAATAGAAGATAACATATTCGTTATTTGTATACTTCTATAGCATGTTGACTTACCACTTCAACCACACTTGTAAAAATGCAGTAATCATGTGTGCTAGGTCTGCCGTAAAAAGCCACAAAAAAGCCACAAACCAGGTGGCTTAAACGACTGAAACCTCTTGCCTCACAGTTCTGGAGGTTAAAAGTCCAAACTCAAGGTGTGGGAAGATTTGGCTCCTTCTGAGTTCTATGAGAGAAGGATCTATTGCAGGTCTTGGCTTACAGATGGCATTCTCCCTGTATATATGGCTGTCTCCAAAGTTCCCCCTCTTACAAAGACACCAGTCATAAGGGAGTGGGGCCCATCCTACTCCAGAATGACCTCATCTTAACTAATTACATCAGCGTCAACCCGATTTCCAAGTAAGCTCACATTCTGAGGTCCTGGGAGTTAAAACTTCAACATATAATTTTTTTTCGTGGTGTGAAAGGGATCAGTTCAACCCATAACATACTATCTGGTACAGAATCTTAAATATGATGAATCATAAGATAGACAATCATTAATCATATCCACACTACCACTGATAAATGCAGATTTCCTATACTGTTACATATAATTATTCACATTTTCCCTATGATGATTGTAATGTTCTTAATAATATTATAGTTGATGAAGTGGAGGTAGAAAAGAGAGAGTGAAAACAAGGATCAATGGTGAATGAGAAAGTAAAATGATAACCCTACACTACAGTGGGGTATAATGCAACATCAGCAGGGAAGTATGCTTTGCTAAATTCTCTCTACCTGAAGCTACAAAAAATGTTTTATGGTATCATTAATAAGGCCACATTATTTTTAGTGTCCTGAGAGATGAAGCTTTGCCAACCCTCATCAACATACAAGAATCAATTTAATAAAGGCTGGCTAAGTAAAAGGCATATTTTCAATCATATTGCAAATGATCCTAGAGAATGTAAACAGATGCACTAAAAGAGAAGTTCAAAGCTAATCTTTCAAAAATAGATTCTCTTAGCTGAACCACTATTTTAAAAACCTCTAGCTACTTAGTGTTTCATAATATAAAAAATTATGGACCCAAGATACCTTTCTCTTTAACAAATCAATAATGTTTTAAAAAAATCAACACCTATGACTTACGGAGGTGACTGATTCAATACAAGTCAGTGCCTTAAAAACCACATTAAGTATTTATATTTTACAATTGCATATAAATCGTTGTGATTTGGCAGTGTATTCTTATTACAAGTTCATTTGTGAAAATTGTATGCGGCCATCTTTTCTGCTTCTACAGCCCTCGAGGGAAAACCCTTTCTGTTTCCTGGAAGAGATCATATGTATATAAATTACTTTTTAAAAAATAAATCATTTAGAGAGCACACCTTAGATACTTAAGTGTATGTTACATACTCCAACTGCAAAGTTATAAAATACAAAATTAATGCTGACTTAGTACATAAAATTAAGAATTGTTCTTAGGGTTCCAAAAGACTAGAATAAAAAGAAACTTGCAGAATGAATCTTTGAGGGGAAAAAAGGAATTTACACTCACAGTATGGGTCTTTAAAGTCAGTACAGTTTAATCATTCCTTCTAGCTTTAAAAAAATGATGTCATCACTTTTAAGGATACCAAAGAAAATGTATCCTTTAAAAAAGCTTATTGTGGGGAAATGCATTTGGAAGTCACAAAGATATAAAATGAAGATTTTTGCAAATATCTCCAATACATTAAAGACATATATTCACAAACAAATTCTTAACATTGCATAACTTACTATGATCCAAACAAAAAGTATTATTCTTCCTCAAGGCATTACAACCCTAAAAGAAGGGTAGATTTCCCGATGAAATTTGGGACAATATGATAATATGTGCACTAAGTGTAACACTGATTATAACTGAATGTAAAATATTAAGTAAATAAAAATCTGTGAATTTTTTTGTGAGAGAAAAAGTAATTTACCGCCACTGGAGATCATCATTACAACAAATTCTTACAGTAAAATTTGGTAATTAAGAAGAAAAATATGTTTGCAAGTATTTAGCCTGCTTTGTTAGAAGAAGCTATAACTTATTCCCACTTGATGAAAAAGAGCCCTTTTTTTCCCTTTGCCTTCTCCATTGCCTTTTCCTTCTTCTCACATTCCTCATCCACTACTTCCTTCTCCTTTTTCCTCCTCTTTTAAACAGGAAAATTTCAGGTAATAATCATAAAAGAAACAATAGTTTAAAATCTCCCTTGTCTGGGCTTCCCTGGTGGCGCAGTGGTTGAGAGTCCGCCTGCCGATGCAAGGGACACGGGTTCGTGCCCCGGTCCGGGAAGATCCCACATGCCGCGGAGCGGCTGGGCCCATGAGCCATGGCCCCTGAGCCTGCGTGTCCGGAGCCTGTGCTCCGCAACGGGAGAGGCCCCAGCAGTGAGAGGCCCACGTACCGAAAAAAAAAAAAAAAAAAAAAAAATTAAATAAATAAAATCACCCTTGTCATTCCTCCAAAATAATTGATTCAGTATAGAATCATCTTTGGATGCTAAAACAAGAATTTGAAAAGGTGCTGATGACTGGCTAATTGAAGGGTATCAGAATATCATCATTAGTTTACTTGCTAGTTGTGAAGGGGACAAAAGTGACCTTTACAATGGTAACATCTAGAGGTTACAACTGTAACTGGGTGATTAAAGATCACATCATAAAAAGGTGAACATTTGACATTCTGTATAACATGCTATAATGCAGTATGAAGAACTACATCAGCCTCTATGGAACATCCTTGTGAAAATTTCAATTTGAACCTGTTGCAAGCCTTTATAACTAATTTTTAATTTATAGGAAATATTAGAATGTGGAAAAACAAGTTAGATGACATCATGAGGCAATAATTAGACAAATTCATACTGTGGCATATTTTATTTTAATAAAACTAGCCTATTCCCTTCAAAAAGCCAAGAGCACTAGAAAAAAAAAAATGGTCGGGAAATATAACAGTGGTCAGTGCATAACCCTACCCTCTTGCCTTTACTACTTTCTTATGTGTCAGTGTGACTGCATGTGTGAACAACTTATTAGAGTCATAAGAGTTTTTCTTGCCACCAGGACATACTTTGCTGCCTTTCATGTGAGTAAGGCATGAGCATCAGGGAATTAATGATTTGAGAAATCCTCAAACAATAATTGATTAGGGTTTGACATAAATACTCTCTCACCCTTTTGGATGATTAGTAGGCGAGGTGTGTGCTGTACTCTGAATCAGGAGTTTCCCTGGAGGGATCAGGTGTCAGCAAGTCAAGGAGTAGCTGGCTTGGTAATGCACCCTTTATTGGCTGCCTTTCCTAGCTCACTTATTTTCTCTCTTTCTGTGTTTCTTTCCCCTTCCTAACAAATTATTTGACCTTGAATCATATTCTGGTCTATTTCTGGGAAAACCCATCTAAGACAGGGACTTTTTCTTGATTAAAATTGATCCAGAAAGATAACTAACAATCTAAGTAAATAAATTAATTATAGAAACACATACATACAAAGATAAATTAAGCAAACATGGCAAAATTCTAATAGTATTTGATTTATACATCAACAAATTATATAACAAAGCTTTCATTAAAAAGAAAGCCTGCAGTAATAATGTTAATGCAGATATAACTTTACTCACCTTTAGAAAAGTTGTTATGCATTGTATATTGCGTACTATTTTTGCACAGCTCTATGTATTGTACAGCACTGTATATTGTACCAGGACAAAAGACAATGAGACATTCAGCCCCTGATGTCACACAGTATATAATATACTGGAGGAGCCATCCCTTAAACTAATAATTACAGATTGCATTATTTAACTAGAGTTATAGTAAGTTCAATGAAAGATAAGTTCAGGGTGCTAACATACACAAATGTGGGGGAAGTGGCTTTATCAGTGGGTTTGCGGAGATTTCTTTGCAGAATCAACATTTCAGCTGGTAGTTGAGGGAGTGTAGATCTTAGCTTGTTGTTTATGCATGCATGCATGTGTGTGTGTGTGTGTGTGTGTGTGTGTGTGTCGAGAGCGAGAGAGAAAACATGTGCACAGAAGCAGAAATCATTTTGTTTACAAAGACTTCAAGTGAGGAAGAAGACAAGTATTTTTATGAGGGTAAAAAATGGTCAGTGTGACTGAAGTCCAGGAAAAAAAAGGAGGAAAAATGTAGGAAAACGGGCAAGATAAGTCTCATGAAGAAGGCAGAGCACAGATTGTAAGTCAAAGAGTGCCTTTTAGACCATGTTGCATATCACTCAAATTGCAATGTGCAAAAGAGCCAGAGGGCTGTGATTATACTACCCAAGGCAATCTACAGATTCAATGCAATCGCTATCAAATTACCAATCACGTATGTCACAGAACTAGAAAAAATGTTTTTAAATTTGTGTGGAAATACAAAGACCCTGAATAGCCAAAGCTATCTTGAGAAAGAAGAACAGAGCTGGAGGAATCACAGTCCCTGACTTCAGACTCTAATACAAAGCTACAATAATCAAAACAGAATGATACTGGCACAAAAATAGACATATAGACAAATGGAACAGGACAGAAAGCCCAGAAATAAACCCACTCATGCACTTACGGTCAATCTACAACAAAGGAAGCAAAAATATACAATGGAGAAAAGACAGTCTCTTCAACAAGTGTGCTGAGAAAAGTGGATATCTACATGTAAAAGAATGAAATTAGAACATTCTGACACCATATACAAAAATAAACTCAAAATGGATTAAAGACCTAAATGTAAGACCGGATACTTATAAAACTCCTAGAGGAAAACATAGGCAGAATACTCTTTGACATAAATCACAGCAATATCTTTTTGGATCTGTCTCCTAAAGTAATGGAAATAAAAGCAAAAATAAGCAAATGGGACCTAATTAAACTTAAAAGCTTTGGCACAGCAAAGAAGGCCGTAAACAAAACGAAAAGACCACCTATGGACTGGGAGAAAATATTTGCAAATGATGTGACCAACAAGGGATTAATTTCCAAAATATACAAACAGCTCATACAAGTCAATCAAAAGAAAAAACCAAACAAACAACCCAGTCAAAAAATGGGCAGAAGATCTAAATAGATATTTCTCCAAAGAAGGCTTACAGTAGGCCAACAGGCACATGAAAAAATGCTCAACATCATTAATTATTAGAGAGATGCAAGTCAAAACTACAATGAGGTATCACCTCACTCCAGTCAGAATGATCATCATCAAAAAGTCTACAAATAATATGGAGAAAAAGGAACTCTCCTCCACTGTTGGTAGGACTGTAAATTGGTACAGCCTCTATGGAGAATAGTTTGGAGGTTCTTTAAAAAACTAAAAATAGAGCTACCATATGATCTTGTGGTCCTACTCCTGGGCATATATCTGGAGAAAACTATAATTCGAAAAGATACATTCACCCCAAAGTTCATTGCAGCACAATTAACAATAGCCAAGACGGAGAAGCAACCTAAACGTCCATCGACATAAATGGATAAAGAAGATGTGGTACATATATACAATGGAATATTACTCAGCCATAAGAAAGAATGAAATAATGCCATTTGCAGCAACATGGATGGACATAGAGACATACTAAATGAAGTAAGCCAGACAGGGAAATACAAATATCATATAATATCACTTATATATGGAATCTGAAAATAAAAGATACAAATGAACTTATTTACAAAACAGAGATAGAGCCACAGTCTTAGAAAACAAACTTATGGTTACCAAAGGGGAAGGGGGCAGGGGGAAGGGATAAATTAGGAGGAAGAGATTAACAAATATGTACTACTATATATAAAATAGGTAACCAACAAGGACCTACTGCATAGCACAGGGAACTATACTCAATATTTTGTAATAACCTATAATGGAAAAGAATCTGAAAAAGAAAAATGGTATTTTTTATATAAAAAAACTGAATTGCTGTGCTGTACACCTGAAACAACTAACATGACATTGTAAGTCAACTAAATTTCAATTAAAAAGAGATGTTAGGGGAATTCCCTGGTGGTCCAGTGGTTAGGACTCTGCGCTTTCACTGTCGAGGGTGCGAATACAATCCCTAGTCGGGGAACTAAGATCCCACAAGCTGCACAGCATGCCCAAAAAAAACAAAAGACATGTTATACAAATAAAATATAAATAAATAAACAATATTGCAAAGCAAAACCAAAAATAGCCAGAGGGCTAAATGAAATTAAGTATCTATGTGCATATAAGCATATCTTTTTATTCTGATATTTTGACACTTTGGGGCCTTGCTTACACTAGAGTGACTCAGTGTTAGCTAATTCCTAGAGGTCACAAACAACTCACCCAGGAGCATGCCTTTCCAACCAATGGGAAGCACATACCCCAACTACCAACTTTGTCAAGCTCTCACAGGCTATCACACTCAGTCTCCTCTTCTTGCCCTAATCACCCCAGTGCCCAAAACCAGACAACCTGACATCCCCTACACCCCAGAGCCCATTGAAATTATTCAAACTATCTAATCCTAAACTTAGCCTGTTTACACTACCTTTCCCATTCCTTCCTGTAAAAACCCAAATAAGGCCACTTGTCCAAATTTTCCTCTGGTTCCATCTGCTTCCTGACCAATCCTGATGTTCCCCATGTAGTCCTAGATGGGGTGGCATGCTCCCTCCTCTTAGGAACTGTGAGTAAAACTATCTTTTCAAGGGCAATTATCTATTGATATGTTGGTCTCACTATATCCAAATAATACACAAATCTACATTTCAAAACAGTATTAGATCCTAGAACAACAACAAGGATATTAATGAAAAACAGTGAAAGCTGCATAAAGTCTTTGTTTAGTTAATAGTATGGTTTAATGTTAATTTGTTAGTTTTGACAAATGTGCCATTCTAAGGGCTATTAAATTAGAGAAATCTGGCTGCAGGATATTCAGGAACTCATCTCAACTCTTCTGTAAATCCAAAATTACCCACAAATAAAATGTTTATTAAAAAAAACTTTACACATAAAAAAAGGCCAGAGTGCATATGGAAGTAACAGTTCAGAACTATAACAAAAGGAGACAAGTGTGGATCAGGTAGATTTCCTTGAGGATGGATTTGACCTAAGTATTCCTTGCCAATTCCTTGCTAAGTATTCTTACTCCTCTCCATATAAGAGGTTTACTGAATTACTCAATTGGTGGACAAGAAGTGATTTGTATTTATAGCTTGATGGCATCTAATTAAGGCATAGAGATTTCCTTTCTTTCTGTTTTCTTCACTTGGGCAATTTTTTTTTTTTTTTTTTTTTTTTTTTTTTGCGGTACACGGGCGTCTCACTGTTGTGGAGCATAGGCTCCGGACGCGCAGGCTCAGCGGCCATGGCTCATGGGCCCAGTCGCTCTGTGGCATGTGGGATCTTCCCGGACCGGGGCACGAACCCGTGTCCCCTGCATCGGCAGGTGGACTCTCAACCACTGTGCCACCAGGGAAGCCCCTCCCTTGGGCAATTTTGTGGCAAGTCTCCTGCTATATTTACCCTGGAATTTCAAGTTATTTTTGTGGCAGCCTGTCCCAAGTCTACTTGGCTAACACTCCAGAATGGAGTGTAACAGTACAAAAGGTGACACGTTTCCATCTGCCAGATTCCTTCTATCTATCTCATACTAGATTCCACACTCAGATGTAGACTAGAGGCATCATGTACTAGCTCCTTCAGATCCAAAGCAAAGCAGAAAAAAATTGGGAAGACATATTCTCTTTAAAATTCAATTTTGATTTCTCATACCATTTATGCTTAAAATTCCAGAATTAGAGTTCATTATTTTAATGAAGTTTGAGGAGCTTCCAGATGTGTAAGTCCTGCTGGGGTAATAATCCTTGTGCTTTCAGTTTACTAAGAAAGCATTTTATCCTTTATCTTCACCAACACTCCACAAGATGTTTTCATAAAGGGAAGAAAAGGAGATCATTTTTCCATTTAGCTCATTTTTTGTGTGTGTTTTCACCAGCTACTTACTGACTGAGGTACAGTAGAGAGGCTGCCACAGAGTTGCTGGTAAGACTTGGGCAAGAGGGAAAGGACTGTTTGCAGTCACACTTCACTTCCATCATTTTGACCAAAGATTTTTAATCCCAAGTGACAAAATACAGCAAATCTGTCAGCCTATATACAAGTGAATCACATAAAACACTTATTTTAGGTAGCCTGGATTTTGAGGAGCTAGAAGAATTATACCTATGTTCTTATCCCACCTTTACAAATGTCTTTTAATATATTTTTGTTGCATATATTCATGAGGAATGAAAGCATTTATCGGGGCTGATTTCCTGATATAAATGCAGTAATGTTATTCAGAAAGTTAAGGAGCATTATCAGTTTTTAAAGTCTCCATATGAAGGAAACTTAGAAAGTAGATAATGCATCATATTCCTTTAGGTCTTAAATTCAAAATCCAAGCTCTCTCTCTGTAGAGAAGGAGAATAGTTGGCCTTCAGAGATAGAAAAAGTGCTTGCTTATCTTCACTGGACAGAAATACTTAACATAGTACATCCCTGCTTACCAATACAATGTAGCCACTCAGCATGCTATATGATTTTATGAGTTATCTCATTTTAGTCAAGTATAGTGCTACAAATTTATGTATTGGGAAGGCAAATAATTACACAGGTCCATTTTTCACATGTTAGTTTTATAATTACCTCACTTCCCTTAAATGAAATTACATTCTAAAGTGTTCTTTTCAAAAAATCTGGATAAGACATAATCATTCAAGTTTATTTCTTAGAGTACCCAAGCAATACTTCAATTTGAAAATAATTACGTTGTTATGAAAGTGAACATGTTAAAAGTTCTTCACAGGAAAACTGGTTAGAAAGAGAAAGAAAACTGAATTAAACTTTTGTCCTCTAAAAGCCTTATGTAGGTGTTATTTCCTACAACATTGTTTGCATGTATTAATATATACTTAAAATTATAGTTGGATTTATTTTGCTTTCCAAATTAAACCAAAATGTCCTCAGATGTTATTAGGAAAAAAATTTTTTGCCATATTCCTTATTTTACTGCTTTACCATATGTTGAGCACTAATTATTTTAATCATAAGTATCTAAAATAGTATTTTAACTATAATATTCCCAGAAAACTTCCTGACCTCCCGATATAGTATCATGTACTTTTCTGTACATTTATTACACCAGAAAATTTACATCATTTTTATAATTGTTTGATTAATATCTCTCTGCTATCCCAGATTATAAACTCTATTAAGGTAAGGACTATATTTTATGACTATTTTATCTTCAGTACCTCACACTATGCCTAGTATATGAGAGATGTTAAAAAAATTCTTGGTGAATAAATGAATATATGACTTTCACATTTGAAATGTGTCCTTTAAATGTGCTTTACTAGTTTAATAAAATTCTAAAACATTCAATATATGCCTAGCACAGTACAAAATTTTGACCCAAGTAAGCATTTAGTCCATCACTATATGCTTGCTGGATTTGACCATAGTTAGAAAACAAAGCAAAATAAAACTCTATAATAATGGCAATAAACATTTATGCAGTGCTTCGTATTTATTAGGTGCCTTGAGTTTTGGTATGGATTGACAAAGTATATTGTCTATCCCTCACAATAACTTTATGACATTAGAATTCTAATATTCATTTAGTTGATGAATAAATTGAAACTCAGGTTAATTTTCCCATTGTTATACAGCGTATGGGGAATGAATTCAAACTCAGGAAGGTTTCACTCCAAAACTAAACTCTCTTTAATCCACTGTGATTTATTGGCCCTTGAGACTAAACTAAAACAGCATGTTTTAATGGTTTTCATTCAAAGATTTTTAGATCTCTACATTCAGTTCTATCTTTCATATTGAGATTCAATTTGGTCTTCAACATTTCTTTCTTTACTTTTCTATTTGGAACCTTCGAAAAATAAAAATAGCATTTATATATATTTAGTTTTGAAGTTTCATTATGCCTAAATATAATTTTATATATATATGTAATTTTTAATTTATTGTATAGAGAACAAATGCTTATTATATATACTTAATACATATTTTGGCATATGTAGATAAAAACTTGGCTTTTGTCATGAGCATATAAGTTATAAAAAGTATTTTTAAAAGAAATGAACACTGCCAAACATGATAATTTGATTGGAGCCAAATTACCATCGATGGTCAAATAACTGAATGCCAACATTTTCTAAAATGATATATTTCACTTAAATATTTTCATTGGCCTTCCTGAATGTAACTAAAGGAAACGTTTTTTTTTTTCTGTAAGAATCATCTCCTTGGCACAGTGAGCTAAAAGCTAATTGGCTCCTAACTCCTTCATACTGTCAGTTTTCCAACTTGTTGGGTTTTACTTAAAATTTCTTCCTACATAATCAGAATTAAACAAAGCTAATGCATTGTGAATCATTCTAGAATTGTGTATTGCTTATATCCTAATTACAGGCATTGTAATAATTGTACTTTCTCTAATAACCTCTTTTGCTTGGAGGAAAAACAAAACAATGACTTTCACTTCGCACAGCCACAAATTAGAGACCAAGAATAACCTTTCACATATTCCAGGCAGTGTCTTCTAATTTGTAAATGGGGGTCATGAATCATCTAATCAGACAGGCTTCGTTTGAAATGACACATACTACACAGCATTCATAATGCCGATCCTGGGTGTACAGGTTCACAGGCCAATTGATTTTCCTCTGTTGCTATTGTTCATGTCAGGCAATGGATTTTCAGATTTAAAAAAGAAAACAGGGATTATTCTAGCCTTATGATGTTGTTGCTAGTCACGTATATTTATTGATATATACCAAATTAAAGCCTAGAAAAAACTGCTACTTTTATGTTAGTTGAAGGGCAAAAAGGGGGAAGGATATAGTAAAGAGAATGAATGTCTACACTCTTAAATACTCCTGAAGTTTTACCACCCTGCTTGTTTGGGGTTTTTGCTTTTTTTGTTTTTTTTTTTTGCGGTACGCGGGCCGCTCACTGTTGTGGCCTCTCCCGTTGCGGAGCACAGGCTCTGGACGCTCAGGCTCAGCGGCCATGGCTCACAGGCCCAGCCGCTCGGCGGCATGTGGGATCTTCCCGGACCGGGGCACGAACCCGTGTCCTCTGCATCGGCAGGCAGACTCTCAACCACTGCGCCACCAGGGAAGCCCTGGGGTTTTTTTTAATTAAGCATTTTTATTGATTGCAATGCCATTCTTTTCTCTCTGGTAGCTTTACTTTATTAATGGGTAGTTACTTCATCTGGTTCCAACATCATATTTAAAACAACCATTGCTGAGTCCTCATGTTGTCTTTGCCTCATGGAACAGTCAACACCATTCTAAATAAATCAATATTGATTCTGCATTTGTGGGTTCCCCCCCACCAGAATCTTAGGCCATTTTTTAAACTGGTGGTGATCATGCTGATAGATCTACCTTGTCATGGTGAATTACAGAGAGAGTTGTAAATCTGTGTTTAGAGATGTGTGTGTGTATATCTTTTGTTGTAGAAAATTTTTATTCAGGATGTTAAAGCTGGACTATTTCCATTTTAACTTTATCAGTCTCCAAAATGGAAAATAAAGTATAATAAAGACAAAATAATAAAGATATATTCTACTACGCAGAAAATTCTAAAGATTAGAGAGACAGACAGAGATAGAGAGAGAAAGAATGGAAGAAAGAGTAGTTTCTTTTTTCCATTTTCCTCTTGCCCATTTCTATAAGGAGATCAGGGAGTGAGAAGATGTTGAAAGGACAAGTATGATATAACGAGAATGAAAATGTTGCCATATCATTCTGCATTATACCTCTCCTACCTTTCTCACTCATCCTTGAGGACCCCAGTTTGACACAAATCAAGCAGATAGACAAAGGAAGCATATAGCAGACCATGGTCATTTCCTGCCACCTCACCATCCCATACTTTGTGAACTTTTTAAGCCTAAGAGGGAAATAAGCTTTACTATATAGTTGGTATGGTATAATAATTAGAATGTCTGCAATATATTTTAATATGAAAGGGACTTTAAAAGTTACATAGTACATATGAAATTTCATGTGGAAAGAAAGTAGGATCTTGGGGAAGAACAAGTCAAGAAAAAGGGTTTAAAGGGAAAAATGGTAGAAAAAATAAAGCTGCTTTCTTCTATTGCCTACTGTATACAGCTTGTTCAAAAATATTGTTTTTTGTGAGGAATGCTTTTCTGTTGTTTCTACATTGTTTAACATATGTTTAACTCAGGGTTAACCTTGACAGATGATGGCAAGTATTCCATGTGTTGATACACAACATTTTTGTTTATCCATTTATCAGCTAATGTTAATCCATTTATCAGCTGTTTCCACTTTTTGGCTACTATAAGTAATGTTATCGGGAACATTTCTGTATAAGTTTATCTTGGGTACATACCTACACCTGGGATTGTTGGGTCATAAGGTAACTCTGTGTTTAACATTTTGTGGAATTTCCAGTTTTCCAAAGAGATTGCACCATTACATACTTACTGACAAGGAGTGAAGATTCCCATTCCTCTATATCCTGGACAACACTTGTTACTGTCTTTTAAACACTTTAGTCATACTAGTGGGAGCCAAGTAATATTACACAATGGTGTTGATTTCTCATTCCCTAATGACTAATAATGTTGAACATATTTACATGTGATTATTGGCCATTTGTATATCTTCTTCAGTGAAATGTCTATTCAATTCATTTGCTCATTTTTAAATTGGGTTTTTTGTCTTATTTTATTATTGCTTTAAGAGTTCTTTATACATTGTAGATGCAAGTTCCGTATCAGATGTATGAATTGTAAATATTTTCTCCCACTTTGTAGATTGTCTTTTATTTATTTGTTTGCTTGTTTATTTTTTATACAGAAGGTTCTTATTAGTTACCTATTTTGTACAATGTTAGTGTATATATGTCAATCCCAATCTCCCAGTTCATCCCATCACCACACTCTCTGCTCTGCTTTCCCCCGTTGGTGTCCATACGTTTATTCTCTACATCTGTGTCTCTGTTTCTGCCTTGCAAACTGGTTCATCTTTACCATTTTTCTAGATTTCACATATATGCGTTAATATACAATATTTGTTTTTCTCTTTCTGACTTACTTCACTCTGTATGACAGTCTCTAGGTCCATCCACATCTCTACAAATGACCCAATTTTGTTCCTTTTTATGGCTGAGTAATATTCCATTGTGTATATGTATCACATCTTCTTTATCCATTCATCTGTCAGCAGGCATTTAGGTTGTTTCTATGACCTGGCTATTGTAAACAGCGCTGCAATGAACATTGGTGTGCATGTGTCTTTTTGAATTACGGTTTTCTCTGGGTGTATGTCCAGTAGTGGGATTGCTGGGTCATATGGTAATTCTATTTTTAGTTTTTTTAAGGAACCTCCATACTGTTCTCCATAGTACCTGTATCAATTTACATTCCCACCAACAATGCAAGAGGGTCCCCTTTTCTCCACACCTTCTCTAATATTTGTTGTTTGTAGATTTTCTGATGATGCCCATTCTAACCGGTGTGAGGTTTTTTTTCTTTCTTGATGATACCATTTGTAGAAAAATCTCTAATTTAATGTAGTCTGATTTATCTCTTCTCTCTTTTGTCAACTATGCTTTTAATATCATATCTAATAAATTATTGTTTACTTCAAAGTCACTAAGATTTATCTCTAAGTTTTCTCTGAGAGTTTTATATATTATCTCTTAAATTAGATCTACGATTAATTTACACTTCATTTTTGTGTACGTTTTGAGGTACAGGTCCAAATTCATTTTTTTTTGCATGTGGATAATGCAGTTGTGCCCATCCCATTTGTGGAAAATACTACTCTTTTACCCATTTTTTCCCAGTATTACCAAGAAATAACTGATATACATCACCATATAAGCGTAAGGTACACAGCATGATGGTTTGATTTACATATATTGTGAAAAGTTTACCACAATATGCTTAGTTAATATCCATATAGATATGATAAAAGAAAGTTGAAAAATCTTCTTGTGATGAGAATTCTTAGGATCTACTCTCTTAACTCTCCTATATATCATATAGCAATATTACCTATAGTCATCATGTTGTACATTACATCCTTAGTATTTATTTATCTTTTAACTGGAAGTTTACACCTTTTGACAACTTCCTCCATTTCTTCCTCCCCCTCACTCCAGACTCACCTCCATTAATCACAAATCTGATCTCTTTTTCTATGAGTTGGGTGTTGTTTTCATTGTTTTGGAGTCCACATACTAGTGAGATCATATAGTTTTTGTCTTTCTCTGTTTCACTGATTTTAATTAGCATAATGCCTTCAAGATTCATCCATGTTGTCATAAATGGGAGGATTTTTTATGGCTGAATTTAGTATTCCGTTGTATGTATGTATACCACAACTTCTTTATCTATTCATCCATCTGTGGACACTTATATCTTGGCTGTTGTAAATAATGCTGTAAAACTGGAGGTGCAGAAATATTTTCTAATTAGTGCTTTCATTTTCTTTGGATATATTTCCAGGAGTTTTCACTCATATAATTATCTTGGCACTCTTGTCAAAAATCAACTCACCATAAATTTAACATTTTATTTCAGGACTCTCAATTCCATTCTTTTAAACTATGTGTGTAGATTTGTTTTTTGATGTGGACCATTCTTTCAAAGTCTTTATTGAATTTGTCACAATATTGTTTCTGTTTTATGTTTTTTTTTTTCTTTTGGCCACTAGGCATGTGGGAACTTAGCTCCCCAACCAGGGATCAAACATGCACCCCATGCATTAGAAAGGTGAAGTCTTAGCCACTGGACTGCCAAGGAAGTCCCTGTATATATCTTTATATCAGTATCTCACTGTCATGATTATTGAAGATTTGTAAAACTTTGTTTTAAAGTTTCAATATTGTTTTGACTCTTCTGGGTCCCTTGTATTTCAATATGACTTTTGGGATCTGCTTGCCAATTCCTACAAAGAAACCAGCTGGAATTTTATTTGTGTTGAATCTATAGATCAATTCAGTGAGTGTTGCCATCTGAACAATAGTAAGTCTTCCAATCCATGAAATGAGATGTATTTCCATTTATTTGGATCTTCGTTAATTTATTCAATATTTTTTGTAGTTTTAAGTGTAGAACTCTTGAACTTCATTTGTTAAATATTTTATTCTTTTTGATGCTATTATAAATGAAATTGTTTTCTAATTTCATTTTCAAATTGTTCATTGCTATGAATTGTACAATTAATTTTTGTATGTCAATCATGTATCCTGAAAAATTGCTGAACTTGTTTGGCTTATAGCATTCTTCAAGTCCTCTATATTTTTGGTTATCTTTTGCAAAGTTGTTCTATCTGATACTGAAAGTGGGACATTTAATTCACTTTCATTTAATAAAATTACTGATTTGGTAGGATTTTATATCTGCCATGTTACTATTTGTTTTCATAATAACATGTCTTTGTTTCTTTATTTCTTCGTTACTGCTTCATTGTGTTAAACATATTTTTTCTAACATACCCTTTTCATTCTCTTATTATTTTCCTAGTTATTTTCTTAGTTGTTGTCCTGGGAATTACAACCAGCATCTTCTTTTAAAACAATCTAGTTAATATTAATATTAACCTAATTTTAATAATATACAGAAATTGTATTCTAATATTGTTTTGTTGCTCCACCATTCCTTTGTACTGTTATTTTCATACAAATTAAATATTTGTGAATTATAAGTGCATCAACACAGTTTTATAGTCACTTCTTTCTGCAATTATCCTTTAAATAAGATTAGAAGAAAAGAGTTACAACTATAAAATATACTGTTTTTATATTTTATTTAACCTATGGACTTATTTTGTCAATCACTTAATTTCTTCATATGGATTCAGGTTGCCACTTGTAATCTTTTCATTTCAGCCTATATAATTCCTTATAATAGTTCCTGTAGACTAAGTTACTAAGTTGGCTAGAGACACATTTTTTTTCATTTGTTGCTTTGTTTTTTAATCTGGGAATGTCTTAAAGTCTCCATTTTGAAGGACATTTTTTCTGGATATAGAATATTTGGTTGATAGTCTATTTCTTTAAACTCTTTGTATATGTCATCTGGTTGCCTTCTGTCTTCTATGATCTCTGCTGCAAATTCAGCTGTTGATCTTACTGAAGAAACTTTGTACATGATGACTAAACTTTTTCTTACCGCTTTGAAAATTCACTCTTTGCAAATGGCCTGAGGAGAGTGAGCTCAGAGTGAGGTTAAATTATAGCAACAGTCTGCACATGAAGCTCTTCATGAAAGCTACAACACATGCCAAAGAGTCAGAATGATCTGTAGATGGGACACTTTGAGGAACTCCCAATCCTATCTGCTCCATCTAGAAGTTAGAAGGCTGCTATTTTTTTTACATCCACCATGGTTGCACGTCTATTGGTTTTTACAAGAGTACCATGGAGCTGAGGAGAGAGGAGTGGGAGTACAATACATCAAGTTACAATGTGACAAATTCTATTGTTCTTTTGGAGTTTCCACAGTTTTTACTGAATAAACAATTGCCTCAATTTTTGCAAGTCAGGTTAATTTTACAGAGTCTACAAAAGCTGACTTTGAAAAAATTTGCCAGTGCTTTGTTGCTTCTATGGAGGAGTAAATTTATAGACCTCTTCACTCTACCATCCCTGAAGTCCTATCTCATGATGTACTTTTAAAATAATGAGTCCCATATTGTCCTTCAAATATCTCTTTTCTATTACTTTTGTGTAGATGGTGAAATCCTTAAATAAGAAGGAAAACAGCTTATATAGAATCAATGTAGAACATCAATATTCCAAAACACTTTTATTTTAGATTTTTAGTTTCCTTCCTTAAAATGAGAAACTGAAAGTTAACATTATCTTCCTTGCCTATAAATATGCACAGCTGAGTAATGTAGTTATATATTTCTCATCTTATGATTATTTTCTTAGTTTTATTTGCCCAAGGCTGACAGAACTATAATTACATTCTATGTCTTATATTTTTCTTTTCCTTCTTCGTTGACATGTCACCTAAGATGTTAGAACATGTGGCACTCCTTAGTTACAAACTGAGACTCCATTATTGAAGATAGAATAAAGTAGAATTTATAGAATTATACATGAAAAAAGAAGTATTAATTTCTTCTGAGAGAGGGAAGAGAAACTGTTACAAAAACAACAGCTTACTGAATTTTAAATGAGAAAGTTTCAGTAAGAAGGAGGTGGAGGGGAAAAGTATAGTCATAATTATACTGTAGGAAGTGAAGATCAGGAGACAGTTGTTAAATATTCTATAAGCAAGGTGCTTGTAGCTTAATTTTCAAAATGTGATTTAAAGCTAAATAGAAACTTGAATTAAACTAATTTGAACTTTGCTCAGTATTCAATGTATTAAAACTCTAAACTGGCCAAACGGGTTTCAGGGAAGAGTCATGCATTTACAACTTATCAATAACTGGGAGCCACCTGTAAAAAAAGATAAACACCACCTCTTTTTCTTTTAATATCCTAACAGGCAATGCAATAGAAATAAGTTTCTTATTTAAAAATAAGGACATAAAACTTTGTACCAATCATGGAAGATGTATATTTTACATGATTTTGAAGTAGCACAAACCAAGCTAATGACTGGAAAATATTTTGCAATGACCTGTTAGATTAGCACTTCCTAAAAGTATTCTGAAATCAAGAATGCAGCACAGGGGCTTCCCTGGTGGCACAGTGGTTGAGAGTCCACCTGCCGATGCAGGGGACACGGGTTCGTGCCCCGGTCCGGGAAGATCCCACATGCCGCCGAGCGGCTGGGCCCGTGAGCCATGGCTGCTGAGCCTGCGCGTCCGGAGCCTGTGCTCCGCAACGGGAAAGGCCACTACAACACAATTGCTAAAGTTGCTTTAGAACCATTTGAATATACTTTTTACTTTGTGAAAGAGAAAAATTCCTAAAGAAAAGATACTAATTACAGTTAATATTTTTGCTCCTTTTTTCCCATGTTAAATACTCTTGACTGAGATGACAGAAATTAGCACAAAAATTAAAATGTTCATTATGGTCACATAGGTTTTAAATAATATTTGCATATTTTAAACATAACTGCTGGCCACACATTGACTTGGGAAAATAGTTCTCCATTTAAGTTCTATTGAAATTTTGACAGATAATTTCATGCTACTTTAATATGTAGGGATTTATTTCATTTTTTCATGCTAAATATCTATTTTAAAACTTTGCTGTGTTATATATTTCAGTTTAATATATAAAATGCATTTTTAATGAATGCTATAGACATATCATTGCTTATTAACTTATTTTCCCTTAGGAAAATTTGGTGATAACATATAATTTACACACATAAAAAATTTAAAGCTTTAAGCTAAGCACCTTCAAGCAATTAATAGAAAATAAATTTAATTTATAAACACATGGTAGGTAGATGCTTCTCAAAGAGCTGAAGAATAGAGTTCTTCATTGGAAAAGTGGAATTGAAGTAGATTAACAGACAATCATATGATACATTTCTACTTAGGAAATAGTATTTAGCTCATTAAACAAAATATTTTATTGTTCATTGTCAATCATTTTAGATTAGGTAATACATTTCTGATGTGTGCAGAACATCATTTGAGATTATCAGCTTTTTGTACTTACAGATACTAAATGTGAATTCATATGACCTTAAAAGCATCAAATTATTAAGAACAGAAACTAGAATAAATAATATTACTTTAATACGAAAGTGCCTTTTCTTAGCAACTTTGTATATAGAAACTAGATGAACTAAACTAATTCTGAAATCTGCTTAATATATACTATACATAATATACATATAAATATATAGCATATATTTATATGTAGAGAGAAACAGAGTGAGAACACTCTATGGTCTTTCCTATACAGCTGATTAATTTAAAAGTATTAGTAGTAAATATGAATAGATGGAAAAATGTTTTTTATTCTGAAAGTGGTATTACATTCATTGAATGAGAGCTTAGGGAAAACTGTGAATTATTAAAATCAATAGACTAGAAAGTATTTGATGTATTCTCCTATATCATCAATCCTTTAAAATCTATTTCATTTTCCTTTTGAGTTCTTCTAAGTTGAAATAGGAAATGTAATATTTGCCTTTTCTGTGAAAGAGATATATTCTTAGTATATTTTATTGGCACTAAAATTTATATCTGAAGTGAAATCTAATATATTGAGGTTTTAAATGAATCATGCTGGAGATGAAGATGTTCTTGATGACACTATCTAAAAGGAAATTGAAGAAGATGCCATTGTCAATCATTTATTGAAAACTAGAGTTATTGAAGTTCAGTTTAGAGAGTGAGAATACCAGGGTTTTATTTTTGTTATTTTTCCTGTTAGTGTTTTTTATAGTTGCTATAAATAATATATGAGGAACTGAAAATAGCTAAATCATAGAAAATTACTGAAAAATATAATAGTTCTGAAAATATTTATCTGAAGGAAGGAATATAATAGAATTTTCAAACAATAACTATTTGGATTAACTTTTTTTGATGGTCATCAAGTAAACTACTTACCCCCCCAAAGCTGAAAATAATAAAAATATGAAAGTTTGTTTTTGTAATCAATATGTAATGGATTAAAGGAGAAAAATATTAAGGTGTAGAATAGCTATCAGGCCAGCCAGATCTTTTTGCTACGTGACTGAGCGTCCAAATATATTAAGGGAAAAAACCTATCCCTCAAAAGTGGTCTTCATCAGTCACTGAAGTCCTTGTCCAAGAACATAAATATTTAGGCATTAGAGGTAATTTTATCTCTACTGTGAGATAAGGTCATCAGGATTTACCAGGCTAAAATAACATGGTCTCATTATCCATTCAAATTGTGATTATGGGGATACTTTATCTGGTACATGTGGCAAGATATTTTCAGTGCCAACTAATTAGCATCCTACTTTAGATGTCTCTCATGAGTTTGGATGTCATGAGTCAGCCCCTGAGAATTAGACCTGTAATAGAGATTGTACTGTTCAAAAATATTCTCCAATTCATGCAAAACATGCTAATGTATTACATATCTCAGTCCTTCAATTAGCATTTAGGGAGGCCATAAAATTAATGTTTTCCATCTGAATGTGAATGGTAGTGAGAGGTGGTTTTCTTAGGCCAAGGCAGCTAAAAGCAGGTGTGCCATTTTTATACTCTCTCTCTCTAAGAATGCACACACACAACACAAATAATATATATACCAAACACTCCTTTATAAATATACATGGTGAATTCCCTAAGTGTTTTTAATCTGGTGGAAATCCAAAAGTGATCTATCATGGTTCATCATTTTTCTTCATCGCTTACTAAATAAATTGGTTTATTTCCTATATCCCTCATGTATTTTTTATGACGATTTCTGCAATCCTTTATGAATGTTTCTATCCATATAAAAACATACTTTAAACTATGTAATAATACAAGTACAATTACAAGTTAGTTAAAAATTAAATTTTTATTGCTTATTTAAAATAATGCTTACAGCTTTTTAAATATTAGAGTCCTTTTAAGTTTATTCTGATTTTGTTGCTTCATGTATAGCTATATATGCTTTCTGTATGGCTAATCACATCATCTTTATAAGCTTTGTTTTATTTTAACCTTAACTCAAGTTTGCAATTTTGTGAATTCAAATGTACTTTTGATCTTTATTCTCTTTCCCACTGCATATATCCACTTGTTCCAGAAATACATTCCCTAAATCAAAGTTTATCTGTTGATCTTATTCTTAATTTCAAACTTTCTTTGAGATAGAAGCATCTTTATATTTTTCAGGCACTATTACATAATAGAAATAATATAATGTATTTTGCATGATCTAAGCGCTAAATTTTTACCACAGTTGTCCATTAGGATCTTCTCACTGCGATCATACTGTTTAATAATGTCTAAATAATAAAAGTATATCTTCCGGGGCTTCCCTGGTGGCGCAGTGGTTGAGAGTCCGCCTGCCGATGCAGGGGACACGGGTTCGTACCCGGTGCGGGAGGATCCCACATGCCGCGGAGCGGCTGGGCCCGTGAGCCATGGCCGCTGAGCCTGTGCGTCCGGAGCCTGTGCTCCGCAACGGGAGAGGCCACAGCGGTGAGAGGCCCGTGTACGACAGAAAAAAAAAAAAAAAGGAAGAAAATTCTTTCAGCTGTCCTAAGAATACAGAACCAAGTGTTGAATTAAATAAGCTAAATGTCTTCTGATAAATGAATGCTCACTCACATAGAAATTATAAATGTAACTTAATCACTTAAAATAGAAATAAAGATCCCTTTCTGGTATCTGATAACTTACTTTAGGCTAACATGTTAATCTTGACTACAGTTCTGCCATTTGTCATCCACAATCTCTTAAAAATAGAAAGATGAAAAATTTAACTCTTTATAAACCAAACTATTTAATATATTCATACTTAGAATTGTGCTTTATAGTGCTAAAATTTAAAACTCTATTATAAGACCTCATTTTTGAAAAAAACTAAATGCATTTCTTATTATTATTTAAGACAAAGTAATATTCAAAGTTAGGGTTGTGGCTCTGTTTGACATCTAAGTTATGCAAGATAGAAAGGACTCTCCCTCAGTATCCCTAATCAGGTCTTCTTAGAACCAAACAGAGAGAAAGGTTGTGTGTGTGTGTGTGTGTATGTGTTTTCATTGTCCAATGAGGATAGGAACACAGAGTGTATAAATGTTGCCTAAAAACAACCAATAATTGTTACTTGCAATCTCAATCTTCTAAGGTGGGAATTGGTATACCCTTTCTGTAAGGGGCAAGATAGAAAATATTTTCATCTTTGTGATCCATAAGATCTCTGTTGCAACTATTGAACTCTGTCATTGTAGCATTAAAGCACCCATAAACAAGCTTTAAATAAATAACTCTGACTGCATTCCAATAAAACTTTACTTACAAAAACAAGAGGAGGGCCAGATTTGGCCCTCAGGGCCATAGTTTATTGACCCTTGTTCTAAGGGAATTCAATAATATGGGTTTTAATAACCAAGAGATCCGTTGTTTATCTGACCATCCTGGTAAACCAAAATATGATAATGAAGTTTGGAGATGTAGAAGAGCCAAAAATTAAATTATATGTTAACGTTGTGAGAATTTTTTTTTTCTTTTTTGGGTCTAGATTGATTGGGAAGAATCTATGTGGAATGGCAAAAGGAATGGGCTGTGAGCTCTGTGAGCAAAATGTCAGAAAGAAAACCCACCAGCATGGTGTGGGCTAAAAAAGAAATTTAGAGGCCAAAACATCTAAGGTGCATTTTTCTTTTTTTTTTTTTTTTTTTTTTGCGGTACGCGGGCCTCTCACTGTTGTGGCCTCTTCCGTTGCGGAGCACAGGCTCCGGACGCGCAGGCTCAGCGGCCATGGCTCACGGGCCCAGCCGCCCCGCGGCATGTGGGATCCTCCCGGACCGGGGCACGAACCTGCGTCCCCTGCATCGGCAGGCGGACTCTCAAACACTGCGCCACCAGGGAAGCCCCTCTAAGGTGCATTTTTAAAATCACTTTGCTACAATAGGCTTGATGCAAACTTTCCCCTCTTCCTCCCAGAACAATCTGTGGTAAAGTCTGCACTGCTCAATCAAGTTGTTCTGTGAATGGATTCATTCTGAGGGCTCTAAAGGTGTTGAATTTTAGATATACAGGTAGATGTAGAGTAGAACATAGGAAAAGAGCTGAAAAATAAAATTCTTTTTATTTGAATTTTTATTATCCTTTGCTATGAAAGGTCTGGGCAGGAGGTTTCTATCAGTGGACAAAGTCTAATGCTCCTCAGTGAGACCTAATCTACTTTTAAAGACACACACAAAACATCACACATGGTTCTTCTTGTTACCATTATTCATCCTAAGAATGACCAGTAAAATGCAGCCAATTTTCTTAAATTTCCATAAGGACTCTGTGGGGTTCCATAATATTTTATTTTTCCATTTTATTCTTTCTTGCTGGTCTCCCCAACAATTTGAAATGTGGGTTAGTAAAGTCCAGGCACACTTTACTCTCCCTTTTTTTCCTCCAAAATCATGCTACCAAAATATTTACCATGCAATACAGATTGGGTATTAGCAAGGGAGACTACAGGAAGTTACGTTCTCTGAAGTCAATATTTAATGGGTAAGAATATATGTATATAAATTAAAATATACATAAATTTTCTTTATACTGTAAACAGAAATGATGAAGAAGGAGAAGAAGGAGAAGGAGAAGAAGAAGGAGAAGAAGAAGAAGAAGAAGAAGAAGGAGAAGAAGAAGAAGAAGAAGAAAAAAGAAGAAGAAGAAGAAGGGAAGTAGTTTCAATGTTTGACATTCTGTTTTTTATAAATCATTCACATGGATAGAAAAATGATTCATTTGAACTGTTTTTCTGACTCTAATCTAACATGAGAAAAAAATGCAAGTGCAAATTCTGAAACTTGTAAAACATGAGACCAAACACTGAACTATGGAAAGTTAAGGTACAGCCATCATAGGGGACATCTTAAGGTAGGTTGTCTTTCCTGTATCTCAGTGCTCATCTCTTAAAAATACTAAGTTAGATAATATTTTTAACTTATAACTTCCAACTGATCATTCTTACATGAAACATTGTCATCAGAGTGAAAACCAAGGTCTTTTTTCCTCCTGTCTTTGGTCACATAATTTAACTTCAAGAATCTTCTAAAGTTCTAATCTACCAAGACTATAACCTTCAGAGTCTGTTAATCTGCTCTCTCTTTCAGCCTGTTGGAACCTGGTATTCTTCTCCTCTCCTATGCATCATTGGAGCCGCTTCTATAACATTTACCTGAGATTCCATAGATTTTCAATAGCTAACTATAGAAGCTTATAACACTTACTTGGTCCATCAAAAAATAACATGGGCCACAATTCTTAACCCTTCCTCTGTCAAGGACTTTTGTAATGTGACTTATCGAAAGGGGAGAATAGGCTTCTCTGTCCTTTGATTTTAGTGAAGTTTTGTGTTTTGTCTTAGACAATGGAAAAGGAGTAAACCTGATGGCACTAGAGACTTTAAAAAGTGTCCTTGTATTTCTGCTTCTTCTCCTGGAGAACCTAACGTCATCATGAGAACATGCCTAAGCAACCGTGTTGTAAAAATGTGAGAGGCATGTGGAGGAAACAAAGTTGTCTGAGGTAACACTTTCCTTAGACCAGACAGCCCTAGCCAAACCACTAGCATGAGGAGATAAGATCAAGTAAGATAAGATCAGTGATGTCTATCTCTGATCAGCAAAGTTATACATATAACCTGGAAACACAGAAAAATAATAAATTTTTGGTCATATATTACATGGAAATAACTGAATAAAATATTTTAATCCAATGGTTACAGCTATGCCTTACATTTTGTAAAGACTGATTCTTTTGAGCTAAAAATAATCTATGTTTCTGTCTTTGTCATGTGCCAAATTTAATTCATGATATCTACCCTTTTCATCTAAATTGGATGATCTGGGGGTGTGGATAGCGATAAACACAGAGCACTTATTAAATTTGCTTTATTTTGCTTTAATGATTTAATTTTCATATACAGATAAACTATGGTTTATTCTACTGTCATCAGTGTAAGAATTAATACTTGACTTAAGAAAATATAATAATAAAAATTATTTTAAATGAGTGCAGAAGTAGCTCCCCTTTGAAGTCTTCCAACTTTCTCTTTTCTTTGCCAAGTAATAATCATCAGCAATCTCCTTACTTCTACTTTTCAACTTTCATACTTCATAGATCAGCACTATCTAATAGTTCTAATAAAACCAGCTCCCAATCAAACAACATCTGGCCCTTTGGTTTGTGTGTATATTTGATGATAGAGTGAGTATTTACAGTACTACATGCTCTAATATGTGCTAAACATCCTTAAAAAAACCCTTAGATTCATTGTACTTCCCTGATAAACAAGAGACTACATATTTTACCTCTGGAGAAACATAATTAAATCACCCCTCCAATTCTTGATTTTCTGTATCTGTCTACAGGCATATCTTATTGATACCAGTCATGTTACTCTACTAAGTTGAAATAAGACAAAATGAAAACTACTTTCAAAAGTACTTTTAAATTCTAAAAAGTTATACAGATGTTGAAACAACCACTATAATAACAACAAAATCTACCTAAAAATCTCTGCTATACCATAAATTCTAACTTAATTAATGATTGTGGTTGTAATAGTTTGAAATAGGTTAAGCCAGAAAGCTAGGGAGTTTTTACTGATATTGTGAATAAATTTATGAAAATTAATGATTACAGATTCAGTCTGGTCAATTCAATTAATTAGACTTAACTTGAATTTCAATTTCCTTACTTATGAAAAGAATGAAAAGACTAAAAGACTAGACTAGAAAGTACTTGACAAATGTCAAGTAAATACAATGAAAGAACCAAGACAGGCATAGAAAATATTAGTTTTCAGTCTAAAACTGAAGACTAGTTCTCAGTCTAGTTTTCAGTTTGTTTTGTTTTGTTTTTCTCTTTTGGGCCATAGAAGAATAGGGGTGTTGGGAGGGGGAGACAAGTTTTCCCTCCAGGGAGTTTGATGGAAGGCAAAGACATACAGAGTTTAGTCTGAGGAGGCAGCCGTGTCAAAGAAAGGTGCTTTTAGCAATGGAATAGGTGACCTGCGTATGTTTGAAGGCAGAGGGAAGAATTCCTTGGAAAGGGAGAGAATGATGTAAAAGACTGAGACAAAGAAAGATGAAGCACACAGAAATGAGGGAGGACCAGGGAGAGGGGACAGCACGGGTAAGGGAAAGTAGTTATTGCTCAGGGATGTGAAGAAGAGAGCATGGACGAAAATGTAGGGACATGCTGAGGTGTGGGAGTTTGTATCAGCAGGCCCTGATCTTTTCCAGGGAGTAGGTCATCTCCTGGGAGTGGGATCAGGGCAGTGGAAACCATGGGAACAGCTTACTGTGGAGGAATTCAGTCTAGCATAGAATCAAGAGTCAGAATTTTGAGAATTTATATTGAGTTCTGTCCCTGAGTTACCCTACAATGTAAAGAAAAATTATTTTCCATTTTCTACATGCTTCATTATATCCCTTTGTGAAGGGAATGCATCACCACCATACAGAAACCTTAACGTCACTGAAATTCCTTAAAAGAATGACAGTGTGTAGCACAGTATAATATGATAAACTAAAATAGTATCATTTAAAAACTTTAGTAAAAGAAAGGTAGTAAAAGTAAACCAAAACCAAAACTTTTGAATTCTTGGCAAGTTCTAAAATATATTTCCAAAATGTACCAGGACACATTTAATGAATGGGGTTTCTCCTGTCCTTACTCAGTACTTATTGATTACCCATACTGTGTAAAGATATTTACTATGTAGAATAAATTTTCATTTCTATATTCAAGAAAAAATAAAAATATTTCAATAAAGGGTAGTGGAAGGGAGAATTGTGGAAAAGTGGTCAAAGGGTACACACTTCCAGTTATAAGATAAAGAGGTACTAGGGATGTAATATGTAATACACAACATGATGACTATAGGTAACACTGCTGTATGGAAATCTTCTTCTTTTTACTGTATCTATATGAGATAATGGATGTTAACTAAACCTATTGTTGTAATCATTTCACAGTACATGTAAATAAAACCATCATGCTCTATACCTTAAGCTTATACAGTGATATATGTCAATTATTCCTCAATAAAACTGGAAAAAAGTTTTTCACTGAAATATTACATATGTTTAAACATGGACATTTGTTTATTGTGTTCAGATATTTGAAAGGAAATAGTGATCTTTCTCTTTCTTGATAATTAAAAAATATCTCTAAAAGAAAAGGAAAACAAATTGCACAGGCCTAAGACAGGAATCATTTGAGGTAGGCCAATGATGGCAAAACTCATTTGTTTTTTCCAAAGCTTTCTTCTTTTTTTAATTTCTAGACTATATGTATAGCTCAGAAATTCTTTTAAGCCCTTCATATAACATGAAAAAGTATATCTAGCTGAATGAAATAGTAACAAAGTACCTGTTCCAATTGAACCCATGTTATTCCTTTTCTTTTCGATGCTCTTCAATATTGAATCTTAAATACCCATATGTGAATTCTGTAGGTCAGCTTTTTAATGTTTTCAGAGTACTCATTAGTCTCTAAGATATTAAAGAGTACTGTGTATTTTTCAGCTTATTCTTTTACATTTTTCAGTTTCAAAGGGAAAGGTGACATGCCCATTGGTGTCAATTAACTCTTGCAAGTAGTTTCACATAAGCTTTCAGTGAGTCTGACTTTTAAAAAAATAGTCAACTGGCATGTTTAATTCTATTACTTTTTCAATAAATTCAGTTTAAGTAGCTTCCTTAGATTGTCATATTTTATTTCTAGTCACTACCAGCTGTAAAAACACTTGCTTCTTTTGATAATCATAAAATGAACTGCTATAGAAATGTGAAATGATATTGTTTCCTTCTCATTCTGATCTCCCACCAACAATTTACCATTTTGAAGCAGCATTAGCACAGTACAGTAAGAAACAACTGCTTAATCTACCTTAATTGTTAGGCAATATCTCATTTTATCTAGGTAGCAAATTCAGCAGATTCTTGAAAGCACATGTTCATTGTGTTTCTAGTGCTCTCAGAAAACCACACTCTATGCTTTACTCTCTTACAACAAAGGTTCCAAAGAAACATGCTTTGCAAGTAAAAAACACAACCATAGACTTTCCCCAAATAGGCTTTAGTCAATCCTTAGATCACACTGTGACAGATGCCTCAAATACAAGCAACTGGAAACAAGAAACAATTCAGTTGACCCTGTAACATTATTGCTTCCAATGTATGATCAAGATTTAAACAGCAATAGAGAGAGCTAACCTGATAACATTTGTTTCTCTGAATGTGTGTCTCTGGCTCTGAGACTCTGTCCTTAGTGAAATAGTGAATTTATTGAGCTTTAAAATCCTCCGAAATGATGAGCAGATGCTATATTGAAAAATGTAACAATGACAACAAAAAAACCCTCTACATTTCAAAAGCATTTTTTTCTTCCCACCAGGTAACATATTTTGTGTTGTGAGAGGTGGAGAAGACTGTTACGGTGGGAATTGTCATGATGTATAATTATTTTACTGTTACTATTTTACATAGGGTTAAATTTGATTTACTGTTTAGTTTTGGACATTTTTACCTGTGTTCATAAGCAACATTGTTACATAATTTTCTTTTTTCTTATTGTCCTTGTCAGGTTTGGAACCAGCATTACAAAATGAGTTGCATAATAGTGGTCCCTCTTTCTTTTCTTGGGAAGAATTGTAGAGATTGGATTTGTCTGTTCCAGGAATTATCTGTCCTATGAATTTTCATTGTCATTTAGTTCTAGGCTGTTTTTTTGACATATGTTATTAAAAGTTTATTTCCCAAAATTATGGAGGTTTAAGTTATATGTTTGTTAATTGCATTGTGATTGGTGCACATAGTTTGTATAATATGTATTACTTGATATTGTGAATATTTTACAGTCTGATATGTGAGAAGTTTAAAAATGTTTATATGTGATTAAAAGAATGTGTCACCTAGGGACTTCTCTGGTGGTGCAGTGGTGAGGAGTCTGCCTGCCAATGCAGGGAACAGGGGTTTGATCCCTGGTGTGCAAGGAGCAACTGAGCCTGCGTGCCACAACTACTGAGCCCGCGTGCCACAGCTGCTGAACCTGCATGCTACAGCTGCTGAAGCCCGTGCGCCTAGAGCCTGTGCTCTGCAGCAAGAGAGGCCACCCAATGAGGGGCCCATGCACCGCAATGAGGAGTGACCCTTGCTCACTGCAACTAGAGACAGCCCACAGGCAGCGATGAAGACCAAACACAGCCAAGAAAAAAAAGAATGTGTCATCTAGAGTTGAAACACCTATTGAAAAAACAAGGTCAAAATAAGGTTACTGATAGGATAAATGTACGCTGATGTACAGATCTGTTTTAGGTAGGAGAAAAAATATGAGGTTCTTACTGAACATTTTTGTTTGTTTATTAGCAGGTGATTTTTCAAAGATTTTTTAGGTCGGAAAGCTAAACTTTAGTAAAAATTGGTTTCACTTTTCAAAATATTATAAATGAATACCTGGTGTTACTTGTTAATTTGTCACACAAATAGCTGGATCAACATCAATTTTGTCAAAGCAGTGTTATCCTGTAAATTATAAAAGTGATAGTGAATAACCATCGGATTTAAATACTAAAAAGTGATACAACTGATTGATAAGCACAGTAAGATTCCTTTCAGAAAAAAAGAATAAAAGTGAAGTGAAACAAAGTAAACCAAAGTAAACTGGTAAAAATTAACACCAGTTTTTAAAAATATACTAAAATATTAATCTAGGTTGGGCAGTTTTCCTAAAAAATTCCAAATAAGGTGATATTTCAGCAAATTCAGGCATCCAAAGAGACATTCTGCCAAGTAAATGGACCACCTGTAAACTACTTGAACATATTTTGAAACACGGATTACTTAGTTTTAAAATAAATTGTCAAAGTGTCAATAGGAAAAATACTTTTAGCTTTTAAAACTTTTCTAAAGACACTAAATTTCAAAATAGATGACCAAATCCTAGCAACATTTTTCAATACCTATATTTCATATGCTGAAAATGTAATAGTGGAAGGCAATTTAGTAGATAATGATCATGAATTGGAACGGAATGAAAGAACCAAGAAAAGAGACTTTAAAAATGTATGCATCAGCAAGCTCAGACAACTGGTTGGAAAGAACACACTGACAGAAAGTCTATAGCAAAATTGGAAGCTGGCAGTTTCTAAGATGCAATAATAAGGGCAAAGAAATAAACTATACCATGAAAATAAAATATAAAAAGTAACCTGGTAGTTGATTTGAATAAGGTGTGAATTTTTCTAAGAGGATTAGATATGGGGAAATCACAAAGATAAGTATATCAGTGTAGTACAAGAATTTGTGGACGGCACTGGGAGAATCAATGTCAAAATAAATTGCTGCTAGCACAAAATCTTAAAAGAAAAAGTAATGAAAAAAAGTTAAATTAGACATGGAGAAATAGGTAATTATCTATGGTGTTAGAAAAAAAGAATTGCAGTTAGAATATAAACAGCTAAGCTAAAAGTTTCGTTTAACTAATAGTTTTATCCTTCCTCCATATTAAAATCTCATGATACGTAGGATCAGACACATGAAAATTACCTCATACAAAGGAAGTATTTAATAATTTATTTATCATCATTTAAGCTTTACCAAAAAAAAGTGCTCACATCATGTGTTGTTGTACATTTAAGTGCTAATTTTTTTTTCTTTTTTTTTGCAGTACGCGGACCTCTCACTGTTGTGGCCTCTCCCGTTGCGGAGCACAGGCTCCGGACACGCAGGCTCAGCGGCCATGGCTCCCGGGCCCAGCCGCTCCGCGGCATGTGGGAGCCTCCCGGACCGGGGCACGAACCCATGTCCCCTGCATCGGCAGGCGGACTCTCAACCACTGCGCCACCAGGGAAGCCCTTAAGTGCTAATTTTAAGAACAGTAAATGCTTGATAAAGAACTAAGTGGAAGCTGGGGTAGACAGAGAATAAAATTAAAACCTAATTAAAGATTACTTCTTAGAATGAATTGTATGTGACAAAAAAACATTTTGATTCTAATTAAAACAAAAAATTAATAAATATCATTTAGTATTATATCTCTATATAGTGTAAGTAAAGTTATAGGGAGAGCAAATCAAGCTTTGTTAATGTGCAGTTCATATCACATTCCTTAGCTGTTTAGCCAATTTCAGAAATTCTAAGGACTACTAATATACAGGCAGCATAGGGCCTAGTAATCAATTGACAAGGCCATTGTTCCCCGGAAAATTAAGAGTTGACCTTAAAGGAAAACTAAAGGACTTACTATCTCCTTTGCAATAAAGAAAAAAAAACAAGTAATAAATGACACCAAAGACATTTTTTTAGTACTTAAATTGCTTTGATTAAAGAAAAAAAAGAAAGGACAAAATAGGTCAATTCTCATTAGAAGCAAAATAGAGACTTTTAAAAAGTGTAATAACTAAAAGTGAAATATGATCCATCTCCATTGCCACCAGTCATATCCAAGTTTCAGTTACCTCTTGCCTTCTCTCTTGCAACAAGCTCTAGGGACACATTGGTGTCCCAGAGTCTAGTGCTGAGTTTCTCAAACCCCTTCTTTTCTCATAAGGATCTTTCTAAATAGCAAATCTGAATTATGTCCTTCTCCTTCTTTCTGGAAATTTGTTACTATACTACATAAATCAAACAAATTTATGAATATTTATTTAAAAACAATACACCTGGTTCCCATTCCAGACTTAAAGAATCACTCTCTGGGGATGGCAATCCAGGGGTATGAATTTTTACAAAACTTCTCAAGTGATTCTTAAACACACAAACATTTAAGAACCTCCATCTTTGGGACAAATTCAAACACGTAAATGCATTTTACTAGATCCTGCATGTTCTTTTACCTACACTGCACAACAGACTCATCTCTGTTGGATTCAACTTTACTGATATCTTTAAATCCATAAGCCATGCAATATTTTTCCTCCCTCTTGAAAACATCCTGATCCACTCTGTCACCCATCTTCATTTTTTTCCCTTTCTTTGGCTAACTACTACTCATCCATAGATAAATCAGACAAAATATGCTGTCTTCCAGAATGCCATCCTTATGCAGTAGATTTCATATTTTGCTGAACATTGGAATAACCTGGAATTTTAAAAAATACTGATGTCTGGATCTTAAAAGAAGAGATTCTGATTTAATTGGTTTGGGAGGCTACCTGGACATTGAAGTTACTGAAAATTCCCTGAGTTATTCAATGTGATGCCAGGATTTAGGACCTCGGGTCTCTTCTAAGTTTGATTTCCTTGCCCTTTGTTTTCACTTATAATGGTACTTTATGTTTACCTCACGGCATTGAAATTACCATGTTGCTGCAGTCTGCTAGGGATAGGAGCCTTGCTACTGTCTCAGAATCTGCTATCTGCACCTGTTGCTGAGTAGAGAGACAACTTAGAAGAAACTCAAGAACTAATTGTTGAATAATATTGAATTAATGATTTCACTCATCACAAATCATTTTAAATATTATTTTGATTCTTTTACACACTTGCTCTAAAATATGAAATTCCAGAGACAATTGTGTTTCATTTTTGTGTATTAAGAACCTTGAATTCTAAATATTCAAAGAATATTTAAAGAATTAAAAAAGAAAGGGAAATATGTAGCAAATTGGAACAATGTTTAGAAAAATTAAGATAATGAAATCTCTTAAGTAATCCAAATTGTATTGAAGCACTTTTTGGAAATTCATTTATAGGCTGATTACCTATTAATGAACATATGTGTTCATTACTTGTTCATTAAAAAGTGTCTGAAGAAACTTGTTTCTAAATATGACAGGATTAGAATCATTTGGAGTATTTTCAAGTGAAGATTCTGGGACCATGGAGTTCAACTTTCAAGATGTCAGGCCAAGAAATTAAATATTGGAAAAACAAAGAAAAAATAAAAACATTGGGCTTCCCTGGTGGCACCCAGTGGTTAAGAATCTGACTGCCAATGTAGGGGACACGGGTTCGAGCCCTGGGCCGGGAAGATCTCACATGCCACGGAGCAACTAAGCTTGTGCGCCATAACTTCTGAGCCTGCGCTCTAGAACCTGCGCTCTAGAGCCCACAAGCCACAACTACTGAAGACTGCTCACTTAGAGCCCATACTCCTCAACAAGAGAAGCCACTACAATGAGAAGCCTGCGCACGCAACGAAGAGTAGCTCCCGCTTGCCCCAACTAGAGAAAGCCCGCGCGCAGCAATGAAGACCCAACACAGCCAAAAATAAAAATAAATAAATTTATTTATTAAAAAAAATACATTAACCATTTTTTCTCAATATTTCTATTTATTCTCAACTATGGACCTGCTTTTTGGAAAAAATGTATTTTTTTCCAAAGACGCTGTATAGGAAAATTTTATCACCATAGTTGGAGTGGTTATTTGAAAAGAATGTTACTTTATTTTATTTAATCTGTTCTATATATTTGCTTTTTTTTTTTTTTTTCAGTATGCGGGCCTCTCACCGCTGTGGCCTCTCACACTGCGGAGCACAGGCTCTGGACGCACAGGCTCAGCGGCCATGGCCCACGGGCGCAGCCGCTCCGCGGCATGTGGGATCCTACCGGACCGGGGCACGAACCCGTGTCCCCCGCGTCGGCAGGCGGACTCTCAACCACTGCGCCACCAGGGAAGCCCTATATATTTGCTTTTTAAACTAACTTGATTTTTATTTATTCTATCTATATTTCACTTCCTACAAATGAATTTTAGAATCTTAAGAGATTTATAGTATCAAATCTCTAATGTAAGAGTTTTATTTTGATATCAATATTTCACATCTAAAGAATATTAGAATTGGGTTTTGAGGAGTTGTTAAGAGTTTGCTAAAGAAAGAAAAAAAAAAGAAATAATTCCCACTGGAAAGCAAGGTCTCAAAGGTATGAAAAAGCATTATACTTTTCAGGGAATTTTAGGACTAATGAGAAATAACAAAAGAGTTTCCAATGAATTTTATGTAACATTCTAAATAATCACTGTTAGACAATATAACTGAGATATTTTTAAAAGGAATATTGTTTATCTATCTATCCATTTAACATATATTGTTCTATATCTCCAATTTACCACTAGATTGGTCAAAATAAAAGTTGCATAATGTTTTGTTTAAAGGACTAATTTTATTAGAACATAAGTTCTAATTTTATTAGAACATAAGTAAATTCAGCAGTGAACGTTTGAGAATCTAATGACTTCCTGATTCAGAATGAATTCAGCAGTAAAAGCTAATTAGAAGGGAAATGAATGACTAAAATATCCCGTGTGCATAAAAGTGTAAAGATTATTAATTGAAATTAAAATTTAACAGTATACTAATGTAACACGACATAAAATTCCATCTGTTATACAGCATCACAAAAACACATAGGGAATAGTTCATCTTTCTTAGGTTTTGACTTGTTAATTGTTGGTAAATAAGAATGTATTTGTATAAAAAATGGTGTTGATAGTAAGAATTCCGATATACACTTTAGTAGATTTTTTTTCTTTATCCTCTCCAAGCCTATTCTCTTTTGGGAAGAGAAATCCAGTTGTGGTGTGACAAAAAGTTAGATAAAAAGGAATTTTAATATCAGAAATTGCATGCTCTCAACATAACATAATGTATATTAATACATATAAATGATAGAATGTATGTATAATTATATGCATATATATGAATTTTCTATAAATTATAGATATTAGCATTGAAGATAAAAATGAAATTAAAATGGGGTCAAAAAGGAAAGTATGATACAATATCTTCTGTTTATACAACATACATAGATTATTTGAATTAACAGTCTTTCTACCTTTTTTCAAGTCAACATGGCATTATCTGAAATGTTAACTTCAAACATAGAGATTGCCAGATAGTTCTCCAACAAAGAAGGGTTATTTGGTATCAGCAGAGAATTGCAGTTTGGATTCTGCAACCATGGTGAACCACGTGCAAGTGCCCCCATAACAAGGGAAGAAGAACACTTTTACAGAGGGAAAAAAAAGTTGGGAGCGCTATAGTAAACTGAGTCTATGATTTGGTGTGTCTGGCTACATGTCACACTAGACGGTAGAGCAACGATTTTGTCTTAACATAAACCATTAATGGAAAAATAATCATAGTTAGATTCAATAAGAAGTTGCTAAGAAATCTGGCGCTACCATGAAGTATTTACATTACGTTTACTTAAGGAGTAAAGATAATCTTTGCAACCCCATACTTATCGTACATAAGCAAAGTACGTGTTTTAAAATATTAGGTCATATAAACTGGCACTTATTAAAAAAAATACGGCATGAAGTTTGGGAACGAACTAGTCAAAGGAAGGGAATATGAACAAACATGTTAGTTTCAGGATTATATATATAGTGGCCAAAAAAAACCTAATAAGTAAAAAGAACCAAAACCAAAACAATAGAAGCCAACCTATATTTCCAGACACAGGAACGCAATCACTTGTATTATTATGCAGCCATTTGAAATACTAAACATAAAAATCTGGCAGTAGAAAAAAAATTAGCTATATCATGTTGACTTTTTAAAAAGCAAGGAACAAAGGAAACCATACTATGATTGGAATTGGCATAAATAATTTAACTAGTATGTCAGAAAACATGATATATGGAATACAATAAAATAAAACGTATTTTGGACTCTACCTGCCCCACAGTATTAGACTCTTATTTTCCTTCCAGTCTGTATTACAGAACAGTTTTTAAAATGACTCCCAACTTTCACTGGCACACAGATCACATTCCTTGCCTTCTAGGATGGTATAAGTCTAGATAACTTTTAAAATATAAAGTCCTACTCTTTCTCTTTTTGACCGACCAGTGGCTGCTTTAACATTCTCAGATCTTGATGGTTCTCCAAATGCAAATAACACACATCAGACTCTTCAGGTGGTCCAGTTGCAGGCTGTCTTACCTCCAATGGCAAGTGGCAGATGCCTCTATACTCTCTGCCTTGGTTGGACATGGGAAGCACAGCTTCTTACAAAGAAGCTTTCCTTCTGGGGTCCTCCGACCTCTACACATTGATCCATCTTTTATATTTTTATTTCATTGACCTAGCTGAGGGGTGCCAGAGTCAGATAACTGTTTCCTTTATGAATTCTGTATCTGCACTACAGTCTAGGACCTCACTTTAGTATTCAACAAGAATGGTTTTTAGAGATGCTTCACAGTACACATGGGGACATAGTAATGAGAGATTGATATCTCAAAGAACTGTATGATTTTCAGAGGTAATAAATATTTGAACTACCTCTTGCAAATCACTGGGCATTTCCTAAATTCCATACAGTTTTGAGGAAAATTAGGTCACTTTTAATTTTTCAGCTGGGACTTGAGCTATAAATATACCCTTCTAATTCAAATGTATGCCAGAGAAAACATAGGTTACCTGTTATTAATGAAAAGACATCTCATGAATTATCACAGTGGCATGGTAGTGGGCAATCATATATAAATAGGAATCCCATTTTTTAGAAGATAACTTAAGCCAGACTTTATAAAGACAGAACATTAGACTAGCTATCAGGTGCAATGGATTTAATGTCCTAATTCCAACATGCACCAGTTGAGGAACAAGAACAGATTAGATAACTGCTCTAAATTAAGTTTATCTACAAAAATATATCTAATAATTACTGTTTTGCCTATCTAAAGATTTGTTTTACAAGTCATAAAAGAAATGTGTGAAAGTGATTTGTAAATTGTAACTTACTCTATAATGGATTCTTCAGGATATAAATTGATATAGGTTGACAAGTAGTGTGGGAGAATATTATATAATTTAACAGATTTTCAAGTTTAATTTGTCAGCAAATTACGCTGGATATTCATATTAAGGAATCACATCTTTTACATATACAAATTTGAAATATTCTTTGTGACATTTATCTGCTGCTCTTTTCCCCAATGGTATGATCAACTTGAGTACCCTGCTTTCCCATTCTAAATGTATTCCTAATTCTAACAATGGATTAATGATCACTGTAATCAACTAGCTTTTCATTTTTAATTTTGTAAAAATCTTAACCCATGTTTTGAGGATTTTGAATGATGCTATTGGATTCACTATATTGCAAAATCTATGAGGGTAGTGTAAAAATTAACCATCACAGGTAGGAACTACTTTGACTGGTCATCATTTTTCCCCCAACACATAGCACAGTGTGCACATGATAAGTGTTTAATAAATGGCCATTAAATGACCTTAAAATGAATAATAACAATTTTAATAAAAAAAGGTTTCCCTTCATCTGTAATTCTAAGAAGATTCACATACAGTGGAACAATTTTAATCTAAATTAAAGTGTCTTAACTCATGAAAGTATTAAATGTCATAAAATATTTCACTAAGAAATTGATTTTACTGCAATATTTTCATAGAATATATTATGTATATATTTAATGGATTGCAGTAAATCTCTACCCTTTGCCATAAGACTTGCACCATATCTCACTAAAGATATGGAGTCTGTTTCTCCTTCCCCTGGATCTGTGCTGGCCTTGTAAGTTTCATTGGTTACTAGAATGTATCAGAAGTGGCCAGTGTCTGGTTCTGAGACTGGGTCTCATAGGCTTTGTGTTTTCACTTATTTGCACATGCTCCTGTGCTGCAACATGAGAACATGGTCAGGCTGACCTGTTGGAGAATGCTTAGTCACCCTGGACAATCCAGCCAACAACCAGACAACAGGCAGCCAACACACACCCAAATATTAGGGTGTGTGAGACAGTCCATTTGAGATTAAAACAACTGCACCCGAGTCTAGTCTAAATGATTGACCTACTATCCTGTGTGCTACATAAATACTTATTGCTTCAAGCTATTGATTTTAGAGTAATTCATTATATAGTATTATTATGGTAATAGATAATTGATACACAAACTCTACTGCTTCCTTTTATTTCTCTTTAATAATCTCTTGATATTGATTGAAATTTAGGCAATCAAAATATGCATATGCATACAATTTATTAAAATGAATGTTAAAAAATGTATCCAATATCTCAGTATTCCAGGGGAATTAGGAACATACCCTGCAATAAATATCATCTGTTCTAAAAGTGAGATAATGCGTTACAGGGTAGCAGACAGTGTGAAATGAATATTCACATGAAAAAAGAAATACATACTGCTGAGTTACTGCTCATTTTCTTGTTCAAGTTGCAGACATTAATTCAACCTTTACTTTTCACTGCTGTGCTTGGTTTCACTGGACACAGTTAAGTTCAAATAAATATTCTTTGTGTAAATGACTTTCAAGCATTCAACTAATATGCTTTTCAAATTTAGACTTGCAAGGCTTGCAACTCTGATCTTTGTAAACACTTTTCAAAACATTTTGCAATTTAGTAGGTTACATTAACATCTTCATTTCTATAGAGTAATAATTTTTCTTGTATTACACTAATTGGGAAAATCATCTAGGACACCTTTGATGGGAGAAAAAAGGCTAGTACTCTTTACCCATTTGAAGTGATTTTAATTCTTCCTATACTTGGCTGATAGAATCATCTACCTAAAGATTAAATCTGATCGCATTACTAACCAAATTCAAAAACCACTTCCTTTGTGCTTCTTTTAGCCTTTCTGGGCTTTTTTTTTTTTTAACTTTTTCCTATTTTTTACCCTCTGGATTTTCTGGCATGCAGACATTTCCAGAGACATTATGCTAAGAGAGTTTACTATCCACCATAAAGGAAGATATCTAAGTTATATGAAAGATGAGACAAACTGAGAAACACTAGTGTGAGGAAGAAAACAATTAGCTATATTTTCATCATACTAATTCATGTTTATTTTCAGATCAAATGAGCAAGGAAAATGCTGGGACATAGCAACCAAAGCTGCAAGTTCAGCAATTATTAAATGACAGCAATTTAATGATTGCTATGGATATATTTCAGACTCCATGAGGAAAAAAAGCAAGATAAGAGAACTAAATAGTAAATTGAATAAAATGAAAAATTTTTACCATGGAAATAATGGAAGTAGTCATTCTATTTAGTACTTTTAAAAGTGACTTTATTTTGAAATAATTATAGTTAAATTAGTACTTTCAATATTGTCTTTAAGATTATATCTTATCTATTTCTCTTTCTATAAATCATAGTTTTGCTAACATTTAATGGGATTTTGCTTTCATTTTTTAGTTTCTACAAGGCTGGTAACTGTTACTCTGACCCAATCATCTAGTCTGTGTATTCTAGTAAGAAAGTCCTGCCTTTTATAACAGAACCCCTAAATCTCAGGCACAAGGCATTGGAGAAAAAGGCTGGTTTTAAGAGATTCTTCTGTAGCAACAGAAGTCTAATTTGGTCTAATTAAGTCTTCTCTAGGAAATTGACTTGTCAAATAAGCAAATTGGACAAAAAGAAACACACACACAAGTTACATAGAGGAACTGTTAAACCTATATATTTCACTAAGCACTTGAAGTGTCTGAACCTCTTTTGGTGGAGAGTGAGAAGGTCAACTGCAAGGTTATTTATGAGTGAGCAAGGTCCCTTAAGGTAATTTGTTTTGCTCTTTAGTAGGCTCCCTTGGGGAAAGCTGACATCAAGTAAAACCAATAGTATCTTGAGACTAACATCTTTGCTTTATATTTATGTTACTCCTAGATGACAGGAAGCCATGCCAACAGGGCAAAGTCACTTATAGTTAGTTACTTTAAAGCCTTCATAATACTGTATTTGAGAGATTTTCTGTTTTAGCTGTGTGAGTAAAGAAAAGATGCTCATCATCACTAATTATTAGGGAAATGCAGACCAAAAGTACAATGAGGTATCACCTCACACCAGTCAGAATGGCCATCATCAAAAAATCTACAAACAATAAATGCTGGAGAGGGTTTGGAGAAAAGGGAACCCTCTTGCAACTGTTGGTGGGAATGTAAATCAATACATCCACTATGGAGAACAGTACAGAGGTTCCTTAAAAAACTAAAAATAGAACTACCATATAACCCAGCAATCCCACTCCTGGGCATATACTCTGAGAAAACCATAATTCAAAAAGACACATGCACCTCAATGTTCATTGCAGCACTATTTACAATAGCCAGGAAATGGAAACAACCTAAATATCCATTGACAGATGAATGGATAAAGAAGATGTGGCACATATATACAATAGAATATTACTCACTTCATTGTACAGCAGAAACTAACACCACATTGTACAGCAACTATACCCCAATAATAAAAAAAAGAACATACAGGAATCCAAACATGCATACACACACACACACACACACACACACACACACACACACACACAGAGTCCTTTTAGCTGAAATGAAAACTAAGCTTTTAGTAAACTTCATTGCTTTGGGGTAGTCACTGAGACAATGTTTTTTAGAATGAAATGGTTGTGGTGATTGTGGGTGCTGGGGATTCCATGGTATTACCAAAAGTGTTACAAAAAAGACTTTGCTGATAAAGTCACTTAATGAAGAAATGTGGAATGATAGAGACTTAGTCCAAAGAGACCTTGTTGTTTTGGGGGTACAAAATTTAGAATGGGACTTATAATGATAATTACTCCTCTGTGATGCAGAGAGAAAGGATTTTCCTTGAAGCCTGAGACAAAAGTATATGCTTACAGTTTAAGGATAAGAGGCTGCAGACATATTTTTAGGTGTTTCACATGCTTTTCCCCATTTAACTAACATGACAGACTACTGAGGAGTTAACATTCACTGAAAAGACTTGAAGAGTTGGTATGCTCAGCCCTTTCTAATACACTGCAATTTGTCTCAGCCACATACAGTTTCAGCACAAATGAAAAAAACTTTTTCCCTTTTCTTTAAATTTCTTTATCTTTATAAGACTTATTAAGAATTTTATTAGGTAGTAGATACCTTCTCTCATAGACCAATCTAAATACACTGCTACTCTGAAACTTTTTGCTGATATAATTTAGTTCTGTACTCAGAAACTCAATATACACACCAGAATGAGTTTTCTTCTACAATGGAGCTTTGCTCTCACACTGATGTAGGCTATGATTTATTTCTTATCATTCATGGCAGGGTTGCTAGATACTAACAAAACTTACCAGCATGTTTGTATTCATTAGGTCATTCAAAAGATAATATTAGTCACTTTCTAACCAACAAGTATAAGAATCAAGGATAAACATGTTGGAGATTTTAAATGGAAAGCCATAGTGAGAAACTGTAAGCTTTGCAAACTTAATCATATTCAAGAAGGAATATGAAGAAGTACAAAAGAATAGGTAAGCATATTTACAAAACTAGAAGGAAGTTAAAATCCATAAACTGAAATATGTGTGTATATATGTGTGTATATATATATATAAAATCATAATATGTAAGCTTAAGTTATGAGTAGTGAAACTCAAATTAACATGTTGGATACTTTGGAAAAACATTTATTCTTTCAGGGTATTTTTCACATTGATGAATTATAGTATTTACTGTTATGAATCCTTGGAGCAACAGCAACATAGGCTGAACAAGTATATTTTAAATTTACCAGTGGAGAAGATCACGCACAGAAAACTTCATTGACTTGCAGTCTTACTCTCCTTTTGCAGTACACGGGCCTCCCACCGCTGCGGCCTCTCCCGCTGCGGAGCACAGGCTCCGGACACGCAGGCCCAGCGGCCATGGCTCATGGGCCCAGCTGCTCCGCGGCATATGGGATCTTCCCAGACCGGGGCACAAACCCATGTCCCCTGCATCAGCAGGCGGACTCCCAACCACTGCGCCACCAGGGAAGCCCAGTCTTACTCTCTTGAATGACAATGAGCCACCTAAGGTTAGCTGATCAGAGTCCTCTGATGAGGAATGGCAAAAATAAAAACATGAGCAGAATCTGTTACATTAGACCAAAAATTTAAAGCAATATCTGTAAGGATGGTTCTTCAAAAAATAAATGAATGATAAATAGGGAGGAAAGACTTTGAGAAAGAAAGGAAAATGTGGTACAAGATGGCACTTTAAAATCAATGGTTTGGGGAAGAAATGGACAGGGTTCCCATAGCACCTCCTTTCTATGCTACCTGGAAGACCTTAAAATTCCATAATCATTCTTAACTTTGTTTCCTTATTTGAGAGATCCTTGTCTCATAGAATCACATGAGAATTAATACAATAATTAAGTAGCTTTTATTCAGCACACATTCTTACAGATTGTAAATGTATAGTAGAAAATAACTTTTATTATTGAGAAATCAGTTAATTGATTTATATAGTCATTTATTCATTCATTTTTTCCAAAAGAATTTGTTGAGTACTGTCTATGATGTGCTATTAGTGTTCCAGGTGCTGAAGATATAAAATAATAATTGAAGCTGCTTTGAAAACAAGACCTTAAAATTGCTAAATGGAAATGACTATGATTTAATCTTGAGTTGAATGTGAGAAAGTATTTGTTTAATCTGATAAAGCTATTCATATAGTTTGTATTTATTTTTTAAATCTTTTAATAAAATAGCATGTCATTTAATTTAATTATGTCTCTTCCTTAGAATTTTATTGCATCAGTAGTTAATTAATATGTGTATTAATTGCGTTGGATATTATGGGCTTTATTATATTAGTAACTTCAAATTTTATGATGTATTAGAAAAGTCATTAACAGATTTGCAAATATTGTTGTTACTTTAGAAATAATTATTTCTTTTTATTACACCATTGCAAGCTGATTTGTCATCATCTGCATTTATTCATGAATGTACATGTAATTGAACTTTATTAATATATTGGTTTCTTATGATGTATTTATTTATTATAAAGACTCAAAAGTAGGTACTATAGGAAATATAGGAGTTATATAAATATATCATATATACATCATTATATATTTATAAATATATAATGATCACTTTCATTACATATTTAACAATCAAATTTAATATAATTATGTTATATATTTGGATTTCAAAACCCTTTGCAGCGAAATTCCTTTTGACCTGTTTGCTTGATTTTTATTATTTTTTTTCTTTTCCTTCTTATATTTCTTCTATAGTCCCAAATAATAATTTGGGAGGAAGGTGGTTTGTGGTGAAATTTAATTAGAATATCAGCCATTCATAAATGGTGGTTCCTCTACACCCTTCCTCCCATCTTTGGTTTTTTGCAATATCAGAATTTCAGAATACTATACATGAACTTTGTAGTCCCAGCTATGCCATACTTCCCAATTTCCTTAAGTGAATTGCCAATGATACTCTATCTAGGCTTTCCAAAACTGATCAGATTTCCCTAAGAGAAACAACTCATCCATCACGATTTCCTATTTATAGCACAGTTCCCCCATTTATCCAGCTTAGAATCATCTTTGATCTTTTTTTTCTCTTTCCTTTTTTTACTCAGTCAGTTTCAGTCAGACCTTGGGTTATCTTTGCACCTTAAAAATTCCAGTGACAGCACCCAAGTTTGGCATTAGTTCTTGCTTAAATTATTTCAGTAACTTTTAACTGGTTGCCTAGTCACCAATTTCTCCTATCCCAAACCATTACACTTATAGTGGCCTAAAACATAGTCTGATGAGATCACCTTTCAGAATAAAAAGCAACATTGGTTCCTTATTAATTAGCAAACTGAAAAGAACATTTTCAGTTTAGTATTTATGGTCCTCCTCCATAAGGTCCAATCTACATTCTAGGCATTCCTTTCATCTGTTTACTATAGACAAACTTGACTATTTGTATCTTTACCTTCCCAAAACACACTATGGACCTAGATCATGAAAATATTATTTTCTGTGAAATTCCCATGAAGGCCCATCTCATCTGAGGCATCTCTCTTCCATTTGCCTCTTGGTATGGTTGCTCTTGACTCAATCCTCATAAATACTGTTGTGTCACTGACCTTTTACTATAGTGTGAAATATAGTCATTTGTATATTTACCTAAGCACCTATAACCCTCTTTCTCCTTTATTTCTACAGCTCTCTTTTTAATTCTTTGGTCACCACCAATTTTCTTCCTGTAGTTCCTTTTTCATATGCTTAAATTGGATTTATTTTAGTCAACTTATTCTTAACTCCATAAGTAACAGATTAAAAATATAAATTTGACTCACCACAGGACACCATTACAGGTTTTGCCTTTCTCTGTTCAATCTAAGAATATGTTGGTAAACTTGTCATGGGAGTAGTGAAGCAAGGGTTAAAGCAGACATTGGCCTGACTCCTAAGCCAGGATTTGCTCCTACATTACAGGATTGACGCCATTATAGGTCAGTATTAGAAACATGACAGAGTGCCTAGGGTAGCTCAAAGAGAGTCAGCATTGGGGTCTAAGGTAATAAGGCAGTGGTTTGCTTAAAGAAATCCAATAGGTTAAGCCCAGGTAGGCATATGAGATAGCTGATCACAAAAGGCAGAACAAGGTATTGTTTTGTGGTTCAGAGGGTAGACACCAGCCATTACATATGGAACTAACACTTTCAAGAATCAGGTATATTAGACAAGTTAGTTGATCATATATCTAGAATGTATACAAAAGTAAAGTTTAGACAAGCATATGGGTTCACAATTTGGAAAGATAAAGATTTTGGACACAGAAACTCAATATCAGAACAATGGACTTCTTGATGATAAATTGTGCATAACCTGAGACTGACTTACTGGAAGCTCTCTTCCCAAAGGGTCTACTTAATACAAAGACATATTGGATTAGGTCCTAGGAGATCCTAAACACTTCATACTTTTGTCAGAATTTGCTGAGAGATTAGAACAAATCTGAGACCACAAATGGGAGCTCTTGACTGAAGAGAAATAGAAATAAAATAGTGGAATTAGATAGAGGGTGATAGACTACTTCTGTAGTTCATCTTCTAATTTCCTTCATGCATTTCCCTTTAGGTATCAATAAATACTTGTTCAGTAAATATTATATTATCATCTCTTGCCTTTTGGTTTTCCCTTCTCAGACTCTCTTTAAACCACTTGGTTTTTATGCATTTTTGCCTTCAAAATTTTATTCTTTGCAGTTATAAAAATTGTTTTAAATTAGTATAAGTGACAGGCTTTCCTGGTCACTAGAAAACTAGAAACAGATTGTTTACTGAGAGAAGGGTATCAAAAGAATTTCCTGGGCTTCCCTGGTGGCGCAGTGGTTGAGCGTCCGCCTGCCGACACGGGTTCGTGCCCCGGTCCGGGAAGATCCCACATGCCGCGGAGCGGCTGGGCCCGTGAGCCATGGCCGCTGAGCCTGTGCGTCTGGAGCCTGTGCTCCGTGACGGGAGAGGCCACAACAGTGAGAGGCCCGCGTATCGCAAAAAAAAAAAAAAAAAAAAAAATCTCCTCACAGATGCACGTGTCTTATGGCTATGAATTTCAGTTGAGAACCAGGAGACCCCAATGTTTATACATACTTCCTTAGGAATAAGTGTGTCAATGACAGCATTAGCTTTTTTTGGTGGTGACAAAACATTAAGGATAAGAGATTTCTATTATGGCAAGACTGCTGTTTTTCTCAACCTTAGCAGAACTCTGTCTTTGAGGAAGATGTCATTGACAGCTCTGATTCCAGCCAGAGAATCAAGAGGCAAGATGAAGTAGTGTTCAGATATGCTACAGCTGCTCTTGCCCTGTGGAGCCACCATGTGTCCACCAGATACTATGTATTTGGCCAAATAAATTGGAAATTTAAAGCAGGTATATGGGCTATCCGAAAAAAAAAAAGTAAATGTCACTAATATCATGATATGGTCCCAACAGAATTTTTAACATGCATATATACACACAAACACAACACACACACACACACAAGGTTCTGTATACACAAATATGGTTCTGTCTGATTTTAAGCTCTCTATTCTGTTTTTTGAATCTAGTAAAAGTGCACAATGCTGTGGAATATGTGTATATATATATATATGCATATATATATGCATATATATATATGCATATATATATTCTGGGTTGGAAAAATTTTAAATGTTGTGATTAGAATGGAACACATTTTCAATATAAATTATACTGACATCAGAATTAGTTTGGAAAATTGATTACATATCATATTACAAAAAGAACATTCTTATTAGTTTATGTGATTTATTTCTTTGCTTAGTAGAAATTATTGGTTGTATTTAACTGTGTACATTTTGTTTTAGGTAGTGCTTCTCCAGTATAAATATTGTGACAGAAACCACATGGTCCACAAAGCCTAAAATATGTGCTATCTGGTCCTTAAAAGAAAAATTTTTCAATCTTTGCTCTAAAGAGGTCAATATGGGAAGTAAAATTTTGTAAACTAGGATTTATGAACATATACAATTCTCTTAAACAGCTTATGAAAATCTTAATTATCTTGCAGTAATAGGCTTGATTTGAGTATGTATACTGCAGAATTGGGTATAAAATTTACAGGGTGAATTAAAAAAAAATACTACCCTGGAGAACATATATAATTCAAATGCAGTGTACTTTATGGCAGGAAAACTCACTACGCAGTTGGTCATAAATATTGCTAACACTTTCGGTGACTTAAAATGTATAACTTTTAAAATATAATCCCTCAGTGGATGAAATTTTCTCTTCCCTCTTACTAAATTGATAACAGAAAATTTTATACTTCTGTGAGAATTTGCACTCATTATGTCAACAATAGATTTTATTTTCCTTTTGTGTTTCTAAATTTAATTTCTTTCAATTGTATTTTAAAAGTATTATATTACATAGTACAAAATTCTTGGTACAAATTTAATGGCATTTAAAAATTACAGAATAGTTTGAAAGAGAGGTAGAGAATATTTTTAAATTGTTGTCAGTTGATTATCATTGGCAATTAATGTACATAGATTTGCCTATATTTTCAATAGTTTCATTTAAAATTTTTAAAGAAACTTAAATACACATGGAAATAATATTTGATTCCTTTTTATCCATTATAATTTCTCTGAGATCACTTCAGTATTTACAAATTGATCGCAATAAATTTTATGGTTTTCACCTTTCACTGCAATCTAGCTCTGTCCATTATAAACTATCACTCAGAGGTCTAATTTCAGCAACTATTTTCATGCTGATGCAATGCTGGGTATATTTTGGTCTCAATGCAGATTCTGAAGAAAATAATTGTCAGTTTGACTAGTTACTTAAATGGCAGACAGATTTCCATATCTATAAGTACAATGAACTGCATTCTGTAAACTGCAAGGATGAGTTTGATCACTCATTACCACGGTAGGCTTTTATGTCGTTTCTTTTTATTCTGTTTGATAAGAAGTTTGTGAAGTCTGTTCCAGAAAACTATGAGCTCATCTTGTATCTGTATATTTAACTGATGCGAGTGATGAAATCATAATCATTAAAATAGTAGCGCGTCATGCATTTTTTATTATTTTTATTCAATAGTATCCTTTGACTATTGAATAAAAAAATAAATTATCGGGCTTCCCTGGTGGCGCAGTGGTTGAGAGTCCGCCTGCCGATGCAGCGGACACGGGTTCGTGCCCCGGTCCGGGAAGATCCCACATGCCGTGGAGCGGCTGGGCCCTTGAGCCATGGCCGCTGAGCCTGCGCGTCCGGAGCCTGTGCTCCGCAACGGGAGAGACCACAACAGTGAGAGGCCCGCATACGGCAACATAAATAAATAAATAATCAAAGGGTAACGTATAAAGTGAATAATTGTATAAAGTGGCATTACAAGGCAAATGTGGAAAATAGTTTTAATATTTTGAGTAATTATTGAAACAATCATTTATTCAGATATTCATTGGAATGTCAAAGCAAAACAAAACAAACAAAAAATCACAACTGGAACGTGCTTAATTATGACTTCTATGATAAAGGCTTCTAAATCTCTATCTCTAGACCCAATGGGAACTTTTAGATTACACTTTTTCTAACAATGGGAACCAAGTTAGAGACATTTTTATATTCCCAGGGCCTAACACACTGCTTGCCACTTAGGAGAGTTCAATTATTCTATTTAATTAATTAATAATATATAATTAATATTTAATTTATATTTTTGAGAAGAAAACAACTAAAAAAAGGTCATATGTGATATTCATAATTCAAATTTAGCAGTAAACTATTTTTTAAAACTCTTAATTTCATATTTTTACCTTTTCATTTCTTACTGAAAGTTAGTCCCTACCAGTATTAGCATTGTTATTTATATTTTTCCTAGTTAAAAAATTTCAAAATATTAACACTAATATAACTTTAATGGTTAGATTAATAAATTAAGTTGTCTTGCAGTAGTGTTTGTATTTAGAACATATTTTATTAGGATATATAGTTAAAACAATATCTAAAGTCATTTGAAAAAGTATTCTCTCAATTATGTCAGTAATTTGGTATACAATGATATTCATTCATTTTACTTTATTCTCAGTGTTTTGAGATTGGGTTTTTAATTTTAATTTTACATTTTGAATATTAAATATAAGATTGCAAAGGCAAAATATGTATCAGAATGCATTTGGAGATGTTAAGCTTCCATCCTTTCCCTTCTGCCCTGTTCCCTCTCCTCTGATAACTAAACATTTTTTTAAATCATTTTTGTTTATTTCCCTCCAGTGTTTTTTCATAAGTAAAATAAACACTCACATATATTTCTATAAACATATACATTCATAGTGCTACTACTGTTCTTAAAAATGGTAAAATATTACACATATGTTCTGTAATTTGCTTTCTACACACACAAACATATTCTTGAGATTATTCCGTATTATCGTATAAATATCTCCCTCATTCCTTATTACAGATAATGTTCCATTGTATTGATGTACTTGCTTTCTGATGATGTAAACTACTTCTAAACAAAAGATTCAAATAAAGTCATCTGCTGTAACAAGAGATGATAAAACATTGTTAGATGCCTAATACACAACTTGCTATCAGTAACCAAATGTTTAAAATTCTTATGGGCCAAAGATTTCTGAGAGTCTAACTAAAGATACTATAAATTAATGACTATGATCTCATTATTTTATTTTCATTAGTGATTAACTGTTGATGCCTTTTGTTTTGTTCAGCATGAATTTAGTGAATACTATGTGCTAGGTGGTATATTAGCTCTTGGGATTCAAAAATGAAATGTTTGACCTTGGTTAAGCTTATGTTCGTCTTTATAGACATATGAAGATATTTTTACTAAAATTTAACTCTAAGCGAAAATTGTCTTGCTCTATGAATCTTGAAAATTGGTGTAGAATTTAGAAACACGAACAGAAGATTAAAATATGTATTGTCAATTGATGGACACTATGATCAGTGTATAAAAAAAGTGCTATGTGAGCAAAAGAAAGTGTTGTTAGTTTCCACTAAAGGAGTTGAGGTTACACAAGTGAGTACTTTATGCAAGAGACTTCTAGAGAAGAATTGTTAAAATATTTTTAGACTTTAGCATAGATAAGCCCATTTAAATAATATATAACTCAAGCATTAGTCACCTATACCTCCTTGCAGCCACCTTCAATTAAGAGCACCTGATATCCACTGAGTGCTTTCTCAGATCCATTCCCCAATAGTTCACCTGGAAGTCAATCCTGAGGTTCGCACTCCTTCATGCTTCTCCCAACTCTGACATTGTCCACTTCTCATTTTCCTGGTGGTAATTCCCTCTCTCCATGCAACACTGATACTTCCCTATAGACAATTTATATATGTAGCTAAAGAAAAAATAACAACAACAAAAAAAATTGGAGGAGAGCAGGAATTAATTTTGTATAATAGATAACCTATATAACTTATAACCTATAACTCATAACTAACCTATAATTTAGGCAACCATCACACACACAAAGCTAGCTCTTAGAAAAATCTTTGCAGGTTTTGCAGACATAGTTTCATGAAAGGTGCTGAGTGAAATTTAAACAATTTCAATGGAAGCAGGGGTAAAAGCCTGTCTGACACGGGTTGAAAAAAAAATTGAATTTGATGAAGAGGAGGAAAGGAATATATTTAACTATTTTGAGGATTTTTTTCTGTTAAGGGGAGTGGGAATGAATAGCAGCTTATCACGGACTGGAAATATTATTTAAACAATTTATTAACTTGATTAAGTTCTATCTCCATTAAATGGAAATTTCACAAGGGAAAGAAGTCAGTGTGTTTTCTTCACCACCATAGTCTCAGTGCCCAGTATAGAAAATTCATGACACCATGTAAGTGATTGAAAAATATTTGTTAAATATTTGTTAAATGAGTGAATAAATTAATCATTTAAGATACTTCTGAAACAATTACTATGTAGTTTGATCCATAAAGCATCAGACAGACACAAAATACCCCAGCATTCTGCACTGTAAAAATATATTTCTTTGTATATTCATACTTACTTTCTGCTTAAAATATTGAATTTTTATGCTTTTTGTTGTTGTTGTTAAACAAAGATTAATATTTATTTATGAAGAGGATGCTTCTCTACAGCAATTCTCACCTAATAATTATGTTATATATTGCACAGAGAATTGAAAAATGTTTATATTTGGTCTGAGTATAATATTGGCTTTGGTTATTATTTTTCTTTTTCTTCCCTTCAATTTAAACTTTACCAATAAAAGGAAAAGGTCATCATAACCAAAATAATATTTTCTTTTAGCAGTTTTATACATTTAGGGTTCAACCTTAATTACATTTTACTGCTCTACTGAGCTTGCTTTTGGCAAGGCACAATGTACCTCTGACATTAGAAACTGTACACCAATATATCAAATGACTTTTTTAGAGAAACAAAGAGCAGGATTATATTGAAAATTAGAAGCCAAGGAGTTTAATCAAACAAAATATTCCTGGTTTCTACAGCAGACCATGTTTATAAAAGTTTTCAAAAACTCAAAAAAATAAATAAAAATAACGAACTTTTTTTCTGTTCAGTAGGCTCAGGACTCTGAACTGAAAACCACTACCCACTTCTAATAAGATCTGCTTACTGATATTTCTCATAGCCTACCCCTGTTGCCAAGCATAAATTATCATGTATATAATTGACTTGGAAAAAAAGATAATAATAAATTCTCTTAAAATATTATGTTTTGTTGTTGCTATTATTGGTGAACATCTGTAATGTTTATAAAATCTGGGAGAATTGAGCATTTTCAATTTTCAGCGTTAAGTTTTACCTTCCTATTTTAACAATAATTGAGAGTGGTTTTTACTTTTTTTCACTGCTCTTTATTACTTGAATAATCTAGATGGATGTACATTATTTCTAACATTTCATTAAATATGCAGTACACATGAAGCATAGAGGAAAGCAAAGAGATACCACAATGGTAGTTGGTCCAGTGCTGAGAACGATGTTAGGAATACTCAGAGAGCTCATCTACTCCCACCAAGAGAATTTAGATCTCTTGCTTTTTTTTTAAGAGATGTGTCTAAAAGTACTATTTAGAATGTAATGTAACTGGCTGCTCATGTTCTCAAATAAGAATTATTTTTGTTAATAATTTGGTCACTAATGATTTTATGGAAATGCTTGAGGGAGGCAGGATAATACCTTCTTCAAAAAAGATGCAAGTGTAGCGGTTGAGCTGCTTCAGTGTAGTAGTTGTAGTAACAAGTTTTTGTTGTTTTCTTGTTTGGTAGGTACAGCCAATACCTCAAAATTCTCTTCCCTTTACTTTTCCTCTTTCTGTATCCTTATCATTTTTAAATATGATTCTTATTAACTGATATGGCCCAGAATTTACCAATAATTTCTTTTTAATTCAGTCTGGTAATTTTTGTCTTTTAGTTGGAGAGTTTAGTCCATTTACAATTTGTGATTAGAGAATAGTTTGAATTTGTTTCCAAAATCTTATTTAGTGTTTCCTATTTGATCTGTCTAATCTGCAGCTTGATCCATTTTTTATATTTGTAATTTCAAATATATACATATATAGTTTCATTTTCATTAAAAAAATTGTTTGATTCCTGTTCCAGGTTGGGTCTTCAAGAAGTGAATACTACTGAGATAGACTTTAAGTATTTTAGATGTTAAGTAAGTATCATCATCTGTGAAAGAAAGGGGAAGGAAGCAGAAATGGGCAGAGGAAGAAATGAAACTGCTGTAGGTTTGTCAAAGATTCAGCCAACCTTCCTGGGGAACTTTGGAGCAAGTGCTGCCTGACAGAGTAATCCACATGGAGCTGCAATGCTGAGGCTTTACACTCCGACCTTGCTTAGTCTGCAGCTGCAGGTTAACTGTGGAAGAATGCAACTTCAGGGGAAGGGCCTCTCTGCAGCTGACCAGACCCCAGCTCTAGGCTGTCTGCTGACGTCATTCCCCACTGCTGGGCAGTGAATCCTTTCTTCAAAGAGGATCTCAGCACCTCATCTCTGTATGCTTGTTCTTTCATTATGCATTTAAAAAATTTTAAAAATCATATTCTATATCTATATATTTCAATATTTCAGTTTTCATAGTTTTGATTCTGCAATTTGTTTTCCCTTGTAAATTTAAGAATTATTTTCATTATTAATTCATATTTTTTGAAGCTTCACCTAAGATAACGTTTTGAAGACTGGGCTTCAAGTATAATTATCCAAAGAGGGTGTTTTCTTCTTCCAAGGTCCTTGAAGTTAAAACCAGTTTATGACTTCTTAGTATTGTTTCTGGGGTCTTTTGTGAGGAAGTGGTGGACATATAGGTAAAGTGGATCAAGACCCTACCCATTATTTTTAGATTTGCCCAGAGAAATAAGACCCAGTCTAGTGTCTATTTCCACAGTATCTTCTCATGAGGCAGCTTTTTTCCCGTTCACACCTATAGCGTGCTTGCACTATAGGCTTCCTAATCTCCAGCTATGCTGCTCACACTTCTCAAGTCTAGACTTTCTCTATCACAAAAGTTTCTCTGATCTTTTATCTTCATTATACATACAAAGTCAGGCTTTGTATAATGCTCTTGTATTTCTCAACTGCATACAGTATCCTCCTTTAATATAATATTACTAATCTTATGAAGTATTCACTGAAGAATTTAAAATATTTGTATCTTGAACAAAATATAGGTTCAAGAATAAAAATGCCAATACGTCTTGTCTGCACCAATCTGTGCCCTTGTAGCCAAGATTATGACAAAAATTAACATTTGTAGGATGGATGTCCAGCTTTAGAATTTCGTTGTTTCAATGACTCTTTACCCCTTCACAGCATGATCTGAGTTCTAGAAAAATTAACTTTAAAAAGTAAATATCTTGGGCTTCCCTGGTGGCACAGTGGTTGAGAGTCCGCCTGCCGATGCAGGGGACGCGGTTCGTGCCCTGGTCCGGGAGGATCCCATGTGCCGCAGAGCGGTTGGGCCCGTGGGCCATGGCCGCTGGGCCTGCGCATCCGGAGCCTGTGCTCCGCCGCAACGGGAGTAGGCCACAGCAGTGAGAGGTCCGCATACCGCAAAAAAAAAAAAAAAAAAAAAAAAAGTAATTATCTTGATCCCAAATTTTCATAGAATATTTGCAATTTTTATTATGATGTTGTTTTATTTATTTTACAACAGTGAGAATATTGTAACTAAAAAGTTTAAAATCCTGCCTTTGTCAGTTGTGGGCTGTGTGGCCCATTCAAGTTGCTTACCTCTCTAAGCCTCAATTTCCTCATCTATAAAAAAAAAATGCCTATCACGTATTATTATTCAGCTTCAAAAATGGTAGGAAAGTCAGGTATTAAAAAAAAAACTTTATGGAGGAAGCCATGTGCAGTTTTGCAGCAAGAAACTGAATTTGGAAACTATAAGAAGATCATAGCCATAGGTTTAGTAAATCAGAACAAGTTTCCACTCACTCATGTGTCTTTTGGGGCAGACAAAGCTTTCGTAAGATACAGATTTCAACCCCCCTGTGAGTTTCCTCCTTTAAGAAAATTTATGTTCCCTAGAATGCTGTCAGAATTTTACACATTAGCAATAACTGACATAATAGGTACACATAAACAATTTATCTTTTTTGTTCCTAATCATGTGATAGGGAAAAAAATGTAGCTATGAGCAGTTAAATTAATCTATTAGAATATATTACTAAATTTTTTATTCATTTTTATGTTTTATATTTTGATGTTTATATCCTAATTTGTATAGTCCTCAACTTGGGTTTATTTATCAGGAAAATAAAATACATAAATGTTGCAAGTATGTATTATTCTCATAAATAATAATATCTTTGTAAGTTACAAGTTAGTTTATTATTAAGCTAATATGATTTAGCTTAATGACTAACAGGTTTATTATCAAGGATAATAAATGATGGTTAGAGAATAACTTAACCTCTAACTTCCCTTTGGAATAACAATAACTTATTATGCCTAAATTTTACATTAACAGATTCACACCTGCAGATGGTCTCAGATGGCAATTATCTGTTGAATGGCAATATCATTTTACTGCCACCGTATTAGGAACGATAATAAACATTGTTAGTTTTGAAAGCTTTGATTTTTCTTTCTTTTTTTTTTTTTGCGGTACGCGGGCCTCTCACTGTTGTGGCCTCTCCCGTTGCGGAGCCCAGGCTCCGGATGCGCAGGCCCAGCGGCCATGGCTCACAGGCCTAGCCGCTCCGCGGCATGTGGGATCTTCCCGGACCGGGGCATGAACCTGTGTCCCCTGCATCAGCAGGCAGACTCTCAACCACTGCGCCACCAGGGAAGCCCAGCTTGATCCTTTTAAGATTTGTTTTTTAAGCTTCTACAGGGTAGATTTAATGATGGTTTCATTCAAAGACCGATTTATCCCTTCTATTAAGGTATACGATTTTTGAGTTCTTACTAAATGTCCCTGATTCTCCCCTCTGATTGGTCAGAATTCAAACATTTTCTAGTGAACGCTTCTTACTGGGATCTCTAGAACTTGTTCCACTTATAGGTATTTGGTTATTCTTTCCCAAAATATAAAATTCTACCTTATGACTGGTTTAGTAGTCAGCCAAATACTCAAGTGGACTCCAGGAATAATTTTTGAGATCTTTTCTGGAATCCATTGTCTCCAGTGCTCTCATCCTTTAAATTCTAAGTGTATCAAGGTCCTTTAGCTCCAATCTCTGTTTCCTCAACTGAATGAGACCACCTGTGTTTTCTATGTATCAACTTAGTTAATGAAATTGCCTCTAGACAGAAAGTTGGGGTCACCTCAGGGGTCTTCTTTTCCTTCTCTCATTTACCATGTATATGTACTACCTATTATAAAATGCCTAAAAACACTTGTCATATAGTTTGTCAGTTTTTCTAGTGGCTTGCAGAAGAAAAAGTGTAGGTAGGGCTTCCCTGGTGGCGCAGTGGTTGAGAGTCCGCCTGCCGATGCAGGGGACACGGGTTCGTGCCCCGGTCTGGGAGGATCCCACATGCCGCGGAGCGGCTGGGCCCGTGAGCCATGGCCGCTGAGCCTGCGCGTCCGGAGCCTGTCCTCCGCAACGGGAGAGGCCACAACAGTGAGAGGCCCGCGTAACGCATAAAAAAAAAAAAAAAAAAAAAAAGTGTAGGTAGATTCTAGTTATTCCATTATGGACAGAAGCAGAAGCTTAGATTTCAAACTAAATAATAATTTTTTTCATATATGACTAACAAAGAAGTCATTTGTCAATAGAACCTACTTATTGGGCCCCAGCAAAGTAGAAACAAAGTATAACAATTATTTTCATCATTTAATTATAATCAAAAATGAAACGTTTTTAAAAGAAAAATAATTATAGATGGAAAATGAGGCACTTGATGACTCCAGGAAAAAGCTGTTGAATGCAGAGTGGAAATAGGATTCATTGGTTTCCTTTTCAAGATCATTGCTCCAACCATAAAAGAAGGTAATACTACCAGTGACAAGCAAACATCTCAAAAGAGACCGAGGTTATTCCATTTTTAATCACTGAGTGAGTGAAATGGTATTTTTCATAGCCTTCTAATGTTGCCATAATGCTGTATTACAATTTTAAATAAATATTCACTCACCTAAATTTTTATTTAAAAATTTTACACTGATAGTCCTTCTATAACTATAAACAAAACATATAAATTAAAGGCAAAGAAAGCTTCAAATAAAATAGAATTTAGCTACATAGATTTATTATAACAGTTGATGTTGATTTATGGAAACTAAATTACAGATGTTGAATTTAAAGTAGAAATGTATGTATTTATTACTATCAGTTTAGTTTCTTATTAGTCACATTATAGTTATCACTGACAAAATTGCTGTTATCAACTAAGCCATTGTTTTAATGGGCAATCCCTAAGGGGTATATACTAAAAAAGACATTTTTAGAAAATTTTTCATTGAGACTTTGCTACTGAACTAATGAACTCTTACAAAATTAGAAAGACTGTGTCTATGACATATGTTTGCAAAATATGAATATCCAACAGAATATGCAAGTATTTTGCTTTTGGAATGGCTACATTTTTGCATTCTTTTATTATGCCTCAATTGTACTATCATTTTTCCTTATTCATATGTAATTCAAACCAATTTTTATTCAGTCTAAATGTAATAACATTATATATATATGGCATTCATGTATTTAAATTCATATATGTTCATTTTTTAACATCCTTGCCAGTTACAAAAATGCTACTTGATGCCAATATGATTTTTTCTTTTTTTTTTTGCCAGACGCACAGGCTCAGCGGCCATGGCTCACAGGCCCAGCTACTCTGCGGCATGTGGGATCTTCCTGGACTGGGGCATGAACCCGTGTCCCCTGCCTCAGCAGGCGGACTCTCAACTACTGCGCCACCAGGGAAACCCTAATTTTAAACACGAATGTGAATTTAGGCAAATGAATCATATGACAGTACTTAATTATAAAGTATGTCTGTGTGGAAGTATGTGTAATATTTCTTCAAATGCAAAGACAAAATAGAAATAATTTTGATAATTCTTGCAACTCTGAGAATAGTTTCATGAACCAACAGAGGTCTCTGAACCACAGTTGAAAAATAAATCTATGGATGATGAGGAGTCACCGAACTATTTAATAAAGGGTAGGAACAAAACAGATATGCACTAAATGAAGACTGAAAACTGCAGATGAAACATGACCAGCATTAGCATTTCTTGTTTTGCAGCACAACACTCCCAAATTGCAAGTTTAAGTACTAATGAACCTGAAATCATTTATCACATTGACTTGGAAATGACCTCAGATCCTTTTGGATTAATGCTTTAAGTTTGCGTTTTTGCCATTTTTAAAAAAATCCATTAATGTAACCATAAGAACTGTGGTTAGAATATTTGACTCATTTTGAATTATTCGATTGATTTTTGCTTATTCTGTCTGGTGCATTTGTGGCTTATTAGAAAGGCAGAAGATTATAATAGTAAAGTCTTCCATATCTGTGCACTTTGAAGACTTCAGTAATCATTTTGCACTCAATATCAATTAATCTCACTTTGCTGTTGATGTCAACTTTACTGTTACTTTACACATATTTTAAATTGTAGGGGAATCATTATTATATAGAGAAATAATAGGACTTTCCAGTAAATGTTACACAACATAAGATGCTTTGAATTGATTTGTTCACTCAAATTTATCTAAAAATGCCTCTACAGTAAACAGAAGACACCTTATAACAGATTGTTAAGGTGTTTTAAGATTTTTAAGGATTTTTAAGTTCTCTCTTTGAGACTTTTTCAGTAATAGATATGTTTATTGCTTAAACTAAACTGGTACTTTAATGTTTCTTTATATCTCACCCCAAACAAAAATAATTTTCCAAACTACAGAAGTTAGTGAAACTTAAAACTATACGCTTTAGAAAAAATTTTTAATATTCAATTTAAAAAAATCTGCTTCAGTCAGTTATCACAAGTGAATTAGTTGTATACTGCGGTTTGAGCATATTTAGTAACATATTTATTTTATGGTCCATGGTTGATCATTATAAAACTTAATTATGTTGAAATACTACAATTTAACCTGCCGCAATATTCCATTTTAATTTCTTTTTTCTCTCTGTTGACTTGATATTCACAAACTGACCCAAAATTCCCAGTAAAGATCAATCTTTATTTATACTTTGAGATAATATATTTACTTGACTGCCAATTTCTTTCTCATTGAATATTCCATTTTCCCTCAATTGAAAAACAGGAATACATTTGCTTTCCTTCATCTAGTGTTTAATTTGACAGGCCTTTCTTTACAATGATTTCACACTTTTAGCTGTGTTTGATAAATACAGTTAATTACATTTTGGTGCAATATAAGAAAATAATTCATGTTCATAGCCATTTAACTCTTCTTTTGTCCACCGAGATTTTTAAAAATAAACTTTATTTTAGAATAGTTTTAGAGTTTCAGAAAAGCTGCAAAGACAGTGCATCTTTGGGTATTTTGGGTACACACCACATTCAGTTTCCCCTGTTATTAACATTTTACATTACTATGGTATGTTTGTCAGAACTAATAAACTGATATTAGCTTGTTATTATTAAGTAAAGTCATTAGCTTTTACCTAATATCCTTTTTCTGTACAAGGATCCCATCCAGGATACTACATTACTTCTAGTTGTCATGTCTACTTAGGCTCCACTATACCAGTCTCTCAGACTTTCCTAGTTTCTGAAGACCATGACAGTTTTGAGGAGTAACAGTCAGTTATTTTGTAGACTATCATTTAATTTGGATAGTGTGATATTTTTCTCATGATTAGACTGGAGTTATGGGCTTGAGGATAAAGTGCCATTCTCATCACATCATACCAATGATACATACTATCAGCATGGTGTATCAGTGTTGGTATTATCCTTGATCACCTGGATAAGATTGTGTTTGCCAGGTAAAATTACTCTTTTCCTTCTTTTTCATATTTAAATACCTGGTAGGAAGTCACTATGCACAGCCTATATATATACACAAAATTGTGATCCACTCCTTGAGATAGGAGTATTTACATAAATTATTTGGAATCTTTCTGCACAAGGTATTTGTCTATTCCCCTCCCACCTCATTAGTTCATTCAATCATTTATTTATATAAGTATGGACTCATAGAAAATTTATGCACTGGTTATAATTCAATATTACATTATTATTATTATAAGTATAGATTTGTAGATTTGTTTATCTAGTGAAACTTATCTTTTTATTTCTTACTCTACCAGAACACATATACACTATAAAAATGAATTTTATTTGGCTGCATTCATTTTTAACTGGTAAAAAAAAGAGTACTTATTAAATATCACCATTTTCATTTTAAATTCATGCCCCCCAAATGGTTGGCTAATATGTACTATTCAAACTCATATATATTTCAAAATTAACCAGTGGAGATCCTTTTCCTGACAATTCTAAATAATTGTTTTTGTAATTACTAAAACATATTTATTTCACAAGGTATGCTAGACACTGGAAAGTACTTTGCATTCATTTCTTATTTAATCTTTTTAACCATCCTATAAGACAAATATTACTCTATTTAATAGGAGAGGAAATTGAGGCATATAGATACATTGCTCATTTTGCACAGTTAGAAAGTGGTAGAGACAGGTCAGTTTGTTTCCTAAGCAAATTGAATTCTTATATCAATCTTATAACTATACTAAGTGTGCTCCAGAGTACATAATATTTTAACTTTATATATAGATAATTACTTATGGGATAAAATACACCCTTGTTATTTTTCTTGGCTTTTGATTTTGTTGGTGATTCTCTGTGATTTTTACAATCAATTTTCTGGAAACATACCTACTTATTTAGAAAAGTATTGAAACAAGAAAAAAACAAAATACTCTCCATTCCTTACTATTTCCCTCCCTCCCTTCTTTCTTTTCTCCATTTCTCTTTCTTTCTTCTCCTTTCTTCCCTCATTTTTCCCTCCTATCATCTTTCCATTCTTTAACATTCTCTCATTTTGTTAATTACAAATATTTTAAAATAGTGATACAGTGTTTGCTTTCCTTGAACTAATAAAGTAATTGGAGAGAAAAAGTGTACAAATATTTTCTAATTCAGAATCAACAAAAATATAATAAAGTATAATTAGGATAGCTTAATATTGGCTCATGGATAGGTTAGTAGAGATGGGACAGGAAAGAGACAGTATACATGCACAAATATTAAGAAACGACTCTGAGAGAGAGATAAATTATTAGGGGAAGAGATTATTAAATTAGCTAGAACATTTTTCCCCTCTGAAGAAAAATTAAAACTATATTTGATTCAAACTAGATTACAAAATAAAACTTTTTATGTATTAGATATATACATAAAAGACAATCCTTGAAAATTTTCAGAAGAAAATATAAATCCTACGTTTATGACTTCAGAGTATGAAAGGAATTTAAAACAGAAGCAGAAAGATGAAATCATTAAGAACATTACTGAAAATGGGAACCTAGGGGGGACCTTGAAGATGGCGGAAGAGTAAGACGCGGAGATCGCCTTCCTCCCCACGGATACACCAGAAATACATCCACACGTGGAACAACTCCTACAGAACTCCTACTGAAGGCTGGCAGAAGACCTCAGACCTCCCAAAAGGCAAGAAACTCCCCACGTAACTGGGTAGGGCAAAAGAAAAAACAGAGACAAAAGAATAAGGACGGCACCTGCACCAGTGGGAGGGAGCTGTGAAGGAGGAAAAGTTTCCACACACTAGGAAGCCCCTCCGCGGGCGGAGACTGCGGGAGGCAGAGGGGGGAGTATCGGGACCGCGGAGTAGTGCACAGCGACGGGTGCGGAGGGCAAAGCGGGGAGATTCCTGCACAGACGATCGGTGCCGACCGGCACTCACCAACCCGAGAGGCTTGCTGCTCACCCACCGGGGCGGGCGGGGCTGCGAGCTGAGGCTCGGGTTTTGGTTTTGGACGGAGCTCAGGGAGAGGACTGGGGTTGGCGGCTTGAACATAGCCTGAAGGGGTTAGTGCACCACGACTAGCCGGGAGGGAGTTTGGGGAAAAGCCTGCACCGGCCGAAGAGGCAAGAGACTTTTTCTTCCCTCTTTGTCTCCTGGTGCGCGAGGAGAGGGGTTTAAGAGCGCTGCTTAAAGGAACTCCAGAGACGGGCGCGAGCCGCGGCTAAAAGCGCGAACCCCAGAGACGGGCGCGAGCCCCCGAGACGGGCGCGAGCCGCGGCTGAAAGCGCAAACCCCAGAGACGGGCGCGAGCCGCGGCTGAGGGCGTGAGCCCCCGAGACGGGCGCGAGCCGCGGCTGAAAGCGCAAACCCCAGAGACGGGCGCGAGCCGCGGCTAAAACCGCGGACCCCAGAGACGGGCGGGAGACGCTAAGGCTGCTGCTGCCGCCACCAAGGGGCCTGTGTGCGAGCACAGGTCACTCTCCACACCCCTCTTCCGCGGAGCCTGTGCAGCCCGCCACTGCCAGGTTCCCGGGATCCAGGGACAACTTCCCCGGGACAGCGCACGGCGGGCCTCAGGCTGGTGCAACGTCACGCCGGCCTCTGCCGCAACGTCACGCTGCCTCTGCCGCCGCAGGCCGGCCCCGCACGCAGTGCCCCTCCTTCCCCCATCCCCCAACCCCCGGCCTGAGTGAGCCGGAGGCCCCGAATCAGCGTCTCCTTTAACCCCGTCCTGTCTGAGCGAAAAAACAGACGCCCTCCAGCGACCTACACGCAGAGGCAGGGCCAAATCCAAAGCTGAGCTCCTGTGAGCTGTGAAAACAAAGAAGAGAAAGGGCAATCTCTCCCAGCAGCCACAGAAGCAGCGGATTAAAGCTCCACAATCAACTTGATATACCCTGCATCTGTGGAATACCTGAATAGACAAGGAATGATCCCAAATTGAAGAGGTGGAATTTAGGAGCGAGATCTATGATTTTTTTCCCTTTTCCTCTTTTTGTGAAGGTGTACGTGTATGCTCCTGTGTGACATCTAGTCTGTATACTCTAGCTTCCACCATTTGTCCTAGGGCTCTATCCGTCCATGACTTTTTTTTTAAAAATTCTTTTTCTTAATAATTAAGTTTAATTGTAATAACTTTATTATACTTTACCTTCGTTCTTTCTTTCTTTCCTTCCTTCCCTCCCTCCTTTAGACAACGAATCACCCCAAATTGAGGAGGTGGTCTCAGGGAGCAGGATTTATGATTTTTCCCCCTTTACCTCTTTTTGTGAAGGTGTATGTGTATGCTTCTGTGTAAGATTTTCTCTGTATAGCTTTGCTTCCAACATTTGTCCTAAGGTTCTATCCGTCCCTTTTTTTTTTTCTAAATATTTTTTAATTCAATAACTATATTATACTTTATTTTATTTTTACTGTATCATCTTTCTTTCTGTCTTTTTTTCCTTCTTTCCCTCCTTCCTTCCTTCCTCCCTCCCTCCCTCCCTCCCTCCTTTCTTTCCTTCTTTGCTTCTTTCTTCCTTCCTTCCTTTCCTCCTTTCCTTCTTTCTTTCCTCATACTTCTAATAATTCTCTCTACTTTTTCTCCCTTTTATTCTGAGCCGTGTGGATGAAAGGCTCTTGGTGCTCCAGCCAGGAGTCAGGGCTCTGCCTCTGAGGTAGGAGAGCCAACTTCAGGTCACTGGTCAACAAGAGACCTCCCAGCTCCACATAATATTAAACAGCGGAAATCTCCCAGAGACCTCCATCTTAACACCAGCACCCAGCTTCACTCAACGGCCAGCAAGCCACAGTGCTGGACAACCTATGCCAAACAACTAGCAAAACAGGAACACAACCCCACCCATTAGCAGAGAGGCTGCCTAAAATCATAATAAGGCCACAGACACCCCAAAACACACCACCAGACGTGAACCTGCCCACTAGAGAGACAAGATCCAGCCTCATCCAGCACAACACAGGCACTAGTCCCCTCCACCAGGAAGCCTACACAACCCACTGAAACAACCTTAGCCACTGGAGACAGACATCAAAAACAACGGGAACTACGAACCTGCAGCCTGCAAAAAGGAGACCCCAAACACAGTAAGATAAGCAAAATGAGAAGACAGAAAAACACACAGCAGATGAAGGAGCAAGATAAAAACCCACCAGACCTAACAAATGAAGAGGAAATAGGCAATCTACCTGAAAAAGAATTCAGAATAATGATAGTAAGGATGATCCGAAATCTTGGAAGTAGAATGGACAAAATGCAAGAAACAGTTAACAAGGACCTACAAGAACTAAAGATGAAACAAGCAACGATGAACAATGCAATAAATGAAATTAAAATCACTCTAGATAGGATCAATAGCAGAATAACTGAGGCAGAAGAACGGATAAGTGACCTGGAAGATAAAGTAGTGGAAATAACTACTGCAGAGCAGAATAAAGAAAAAAGAATGAAAAGAACTGAGGACAGTCTCAGAGACCTCTGGGACAACATGAAACGCACCAACATTCGAATTATAGGGGTTCCAGAAGAAGAAGAAAGAAAGAAAGGGACTGAGAAAATATTTGAAGAGATTATAGTTGAAAACTTCCCTAATATGGGAAAGGAAATAGTTAATCAAGTCCAGGAAGCACAGAGGGTCCCATACAGGATAAATACAAGGAGAAACATGCCAAGACACATATTAATCAAACTGTCAAAAATTAAATACAAAGAAAGCATATTAAAAGCAGCAAGGGAAAAACAACAAATAACACACAAGGGAATCCCCATAAGGTTAACAGCGGATCTCTCAGCAGAAACCCTACAATCCAGAAGGGAGTGGCAGGACATACTGAAAGTGATGAAGGAGAATAGCCTGAAACCAAGACTACTCTACCCAGCAAGGATCTCATTCACATTTGATGGAGAAATTAAAACCTTTACAGACAAGCAAAAGCTGAGAGAGTTCAGCACCACCAAACCAGCTTTACAACAAATGCTAAAGGAACTTCTCTAGACACGAAACACAAGAGAAGGAAATGACCTATAGTAGCGAACCCAAAACAATATATAAAATGGAAATAGGAACATACATATCAATAATTACCTTAAATGTAAATGGACTAAATGCTCCCGCCAAAAGACACAGATTGGCTGAATGGATACAAAAACAAGACCCTTATATATGCTGTCTACAAGAGACCCACTTCAGAACTAGAGACACATACAGACTGAAAGTAAGGGTATGGAAAAAGATATTCCATGCAAATGGAAACCAAAAGAAAGCTGGAGTAGCAATTCTCATATCAGACAAAATAGACTTTAAAATAAGGACTATTAAAAGGGACAAAGAAGGACACTACATAATGATCAAGGGATCGATCCAAGAAGAAGATATAACAATTGTAAATATTTATGCACCCAACATAGGAGCACCTCAATACATAAGGCAAATACTAACAACCATAAAAGGGGAGATCAACAGTAACACATTCATAGTAGGGGACTTTAACACCCCACTTTCACCCATGGACAGATCATCCAAAATGAAAATAAATAAGGAAACACAAGCTTTAAATGATACATTAAACAAGATGGACTTAATTGATATTTATAGGACACTCCATCCAAAAACAACAGAATACACATTTTTCTCAAGTGCTCATGGAACATTCTCCAGGATAGATCATATCTTGGGTCACAAATCAAGCCTTGGTAAATTTAAGAAAACTGAAATTGTATCAAGTATCTTTTCCGACCACAACGCCATGAGACTAGATATCAATTACAGGAAAAGATCTGTAAAAAATACAAACACATGGAGGCTAAACAATACACTACTTAATAATGAAGTGATCACTGAAGAAATCAAAGAGGAAATAAAAAAATACCTAGAAACAAATGACAATGGAGACACAACGACCCAAAACCTATGGGATGCAGCAAAAGCAGTTCTAAGGGGGAAGTTTATAGCAATACAAGCCCACCTTAAGAAGCAGGAAACATCTCGAATAAACAACCTAACCTTGCACCTCAAGCAATTAGAGAAAGAAGAACAAAAAAACCCCAAAGCTAGCAGAAGGAAAGAAATCATAAAAATCAGATCAGAAATAAATGAAAAAGAAATGAAGGAAACAATAGCAAAGATCAATAAAACTAAAAGCTGGTTCTTTGAGAAGATAAACAAAATAGATAAACCACTAGCCAGACTCATCAAGAAAAAAAGGGAGAAGACTCAAATCAATAGAATTAGAAATGAAAAAGGAGAAGTAACAACTGACACTGCAGAAATAAAAAAAATCATGAGAGATTACTACAAGCAACTCTATGCCAATAAAATGGACAATCTGGAAGAAATGGACAAATTCTTAGAAATGCACAACCTGCCAAGACTGAATCAGGAAGAAATAGAAAATATGAACAGACCAATCACAAGCACTGAAATTGAAACTGTGATTAAAAACCTTCCAACAAACAAAAGCCCAGGACCAGATGGCTTCACAGGTGAATTCTATCAAACGTTTAGAGAAGAGCTAACACCTATCCTTCTCAAACTCTTCCAAAATATAGCAGAGGGAGGAACACTCCCAAATTCCTTCTACGAAGCCACCATCACCTTGATACCAAAACCAGACAAGGATGTCACAAAGAAAGAAAACTACAGGCCAATATCACTGATGAACATAGATGCAAAAATCCTCAACAAAATACTAGCAAACAGAATCCAACAGCACATTAAAAGGATCATACACCATGATCAAGTGGGGTTTATTCCAGGAATGCAAGGATTCTTCAATATACGCAAATCTATCAATGTGATAAACTATATTAACAAATTGAAGGAGAAAAACCATATGATCATCTCAATAGATGCAGAGAAAGCTTTCGACAAAATTCAACACCCATTTTTGATAAAAACCCTCCAGAAAGTAGGCATAGAGGGAACTTTCCTAAACATAATAAAAGCCATATATGACAAGCCCACAGCAAACATCATCCTCAATGGTGAAAAACTGAAAGCATTTCCACTAAGATCAGGAACAAGACAAGGTTGCCCACTCTCACCACTCTTATTCAACATAGTTTTGGAAGTTTTAGCCACAGCAATCAGAGAAGAAAAGGAAATAAAAGGAATCCAAATCGGAAAAGAAGAAGTAAAGCTGTCACTGTTGGCAGATGACATGATACTATACATAGAGAATCCTAAAGATGCTACCAGAAAACTACTAGAGCTAATCAATGAATTTGGTAAAGTAGCAGGATACAAAATTAATGCACAGAAATCTCTGGCATTCCTATATACTAATGATGAAAAATCTGAAAGTGAAATCAAGAAAACACTCCCATTTACCATTGCAACAAAAAGAATAAAATATCTAGGAATAAACCTACCTAAGGAGACGAAAGACCTGTATGCAGAAAATTATAAGACACTGATGAAAGAAATTAAAGATGATACAAATAGATGGAGAGATATACCATGTTCTTGGATGGGAAGAATCAACATTGTGAAAATGACTCTACTACCCAAAGCAATCTACAAATTCAATGCAATCCCTATCAAACTACCACTGGCATTTTTCACAGAACTAGAACAAAAAATTTCGCAATTTGTATGGAAACACAAAAGACCCCGAATAGCCAAAGCAATCTTGAGAACGAAAAAAAGGAGCTGGAGGAATAAGGCTCCCTGACTTCAGACTATATTACAAAGCAACAGTAATCAAGACAGTATGGTACTGGCACAAAAACAGAAAGATAGATCAGTGGAACAGGATAGAAAGCCCAGAGATAAACCCACGCACATATGGACACCTTATCTTTGATAAAGGAGGCAGGAATGTACAGTGGAGAAAGGACAGCCTCTTCAATAAATGGTGCTGGGAAAACTGGACAGGTACATGTAAAGTATGAGATTAGATCACTCCCTAACACCATACACAAAAATAAGCTCAAAATGGATTAAAGACCTAAATGTAAGGCCAGAAACTATCAAACTCTTAGAAGAAAACATAGGAAGAACACTCTATGACATAAATCACAGCAAGATCCTTTCTGACCCACCTCCTAGAGTAATGGAAATAAAAACAAAAATAAACAAATGGGACCTAATGAAACTTCAAAGCTTTTGCACAGCAAAGGAAACCATAACCAAGACCAAAAGACAACCCTCAGAATGGGAGAAAACATTTGCAAATGAAGCAACTGACAAAGGATTAATCTCCAAAATTTACAAGCAGCTCATGCAGCTCAATAACAAAAATACAAACAACCCCATCCAAAAATGGGCAGAAGACCTAAATAGACATTTCTCCAAAGAAGATATACAGAATGCCAACAAACACATGAAAGAATGCTCAACATCATTAATCATTAGAGAAATGCAAATCAAAACTACAATGAGATATCATCTCACACCAGTCAGAATGGCCATCATCAAAAAATCAAGAAACAATAAATGCTGGAGAGGGTGTGGAGAAAAGGGGACACTCTTGCACTGCTGGTGGGAATGTGAATTGGTTCAGCCACTGTGGAGAACAGTATGGAGGTTCCTTAAAAAACTACAAATAGAATTACCATATGACCCAGCAATCCCACTACTTGGCATATACCCTGAGAAAACCAAAATTCAAAGAGAGTCATATACCAAAATGTTCATTGCAGCTCTATTTACAATAGCCAGGACATGGAAACAACCTAAGCGCCCATCATCGGATGAATGGATAAAGAAGATGTGGCACATATACACAATGGAATATTACTCAGCCTTAAAAAGAAATGAAATTGAGCTATTTGTAATGAGATGGATAGACCTAGAATCTGTCATACAGAGTGAAGTAAGTCAGAAAGAAAAAGACAAATACCGTATGCTAACACATATATATGGAATTTAAGGGAAAAAAATGTCATGAAGAACCTAGGGGTAAGATAGGAATAAAGACGCAGACCTACTGGAGAACGGACTTAAGGATATGGGGAGGGGGAAGGGTGAGTTTTGACAGGGCGAGAGAGAGTCATGGACATATACACACTAACAAACGTAGTAAGGTAGATAGCTGGGGGGAAGCAGCCGCAAGGCACAGGGATATTAGCTCGGTGCTTTGTGACAGCCTGGAAGGGTGGGATGGGGAGAGTGAGAGGGAGGGAGACGCAAGAGGGAAGACATATGGGAACATATGTATATGTATAGCTGATTCACTTTGTTGTAAATCAGAAACTAACACACCATTGTAAAGCAATTATACCCCAATAAAGATGTTTAAAAAAAAAAAAAAAAAAAGAGGGGCTTCCCTGGTGGCGCAGTGGTTGGGAGTCTGCCTGCCGATGCGGGGGACGCGGGTTTGTGGCCCGGTCCGGGAGGATCCCACATGCTGTGCAGCGGCTGGGCCCGTGAGCCATGGCCGTTGAGCCTGCGCATCCGGAGCCTGTGCTCCGCAGCGGGAGAGGCCACAAAAGTGAGAGGCCCGCGTACCGCCAAAAAAAAAAAAAAAAAAAAAAAAAAAAAAAAAAAAAAAGAACATTACTGAAAAATGTGATTATGATGAAACTAAAAATATCTGTAGAGTGAATAAAATCAAAACACCAGTCACAGATTTTGAGAAAATAATTAAAGCACAAAACCCTAGGTAAAATTGATATCAATAATGAAATAAAACTCTGAAAAAAATAAGAAATTAAGGTATGGGGATATATGTATATGTATAGCGGATTAACTTTGTTATAAAGCAGAAATTAACACACCATTGTAAAGCAATTATACTCCAATAAATATGTTAAAAAAATAAGAAATTAAACAAAGTGCCTCAAGCAAATCATAGAAAATAAGCTTGAATAACCAATAAATATATTTAAATATTCTCAGTTTTATTAGTAATCAGAGTTGAAAAACTAGAAAAAACAACCATGAGATATCATATTTCACCCATAAACTGGAAAAATATATACTTTGACAATTATATAAAGGCTGGAAGATATATAGAGAAAGATGAACAATTATAATCTGCTAATGAGAAATAAATTGAATCAATTAATCTTGAAGATATTATAGAATTATCTAGTAAAACTGAAGATGCACATACTCAATTTTCTATAATTCTTCTCCTATATATATCCTGTAGAAAAAGTACTGCATATGTGCACAAGAAGATGCTCCTGGAACATAAGACAGAAGGTCATATCAAGAGCTGGGATAGTTTAAAAAGACACAGGTCTTTTTGTCTAGACACACTCTTGCTTCACTATAGATGTTAGCTGTTTGTGGCTCCATAGGAGCCATTTCTTAAGCCTCTTCATACTAGCTCCCTTCTTTTGCTTATGTTACCTAGTAATATCTACAACATTCAGTGGAATATCAAAGAGTTTTTTTCTTTGGCAAAGACATTGTTTCTTAGCTTTCTATTGCCATTGCAAGTAGTGGTCTGTTTACATTAATCAGAAGTCAGGGAGAGGATTGGTATCTGTCTGCTTCAGAATGACAGATAATTGTGAAAGGAAGATAATCATTAAAAACATAATATTGGAACTTCAAATTAACTTTGTGATCATCTAGTCAAAATGACTTTCAATCTATGATTAGTAGAATCTAAGGATTCTTGTGGCGTATGTTAGGGAATGACTGCTAGGCTTGTATCTTATTCAAAGTATCACTGCTTTCAAATGTCTGATATATTTGAATTCCGTATTTTGAGAAAGGTTGTTGAACAAAGTTTTAAAACCACTGATCCACTTAACTTGCTCTTTATGTTTGTGAGGAAATTAATAGAAACAAAGAGACATAAATAGATAAAATCCTTGCCCTACCATTGGGTTTCAAGTATTGGCTATACATCCACTTGGTAGCTATATGATGTGGTAAAGATTCCGTGGTAGTGCAACTTTGTTAAAATTTATATTTACATTTTCCACAAGTAAAATGCATTTTTCTTATAGCAGAACTATACTTTATTACTCTGTCATATCCAAGGAGAATGTTGCTTGTATCCTTCCAAGTTTGAAGAAAAAGATTATATTAAGTGAATTTTGCATGAAATGATCAACACTATTGGAATTATCTTCCTGAGTTATTTGACCTTAGTGAATACATATACAGATTTTTTTTAAGGTCCAATCCCCTAAATCATTCTATTGATTTTTTTTCCTTAAACCACCATTCTCAGCATACAATTTCCCTACTCAGAAACATTAAATAATTCAATTGTGCAGAGGAAAAAGCTCAAATTACTTACTGTGGCATTCAAGGTCTGCCACTGGAAAATTACTTTTCTAAAAATATTTACCACTAATTATCAGCATAAACACTTTGCTCCCACATAGTGACCCCCCCATAATCCCTGTGATAAATCTTGCTCTTGCTCATTTTTATTTTTATCTCTATCACTTACTGTATTCTATCTCTACCTCCATCTCTAACTCTATCAGGTCTCTGTATCTAACTCTATCTCTTACTCTCTGTATTTCTACACTTGATATTTGAGTAGATGTTCATCTCAGACTCTTGTCATTTCCTACTTCTCTACCTGGAATTCCTCCTTGTTCTTTTCCAGATGTATATTTCTTCTGTTGTTATTTTGTTTAAGTAAAATTTTTCCATGCTTTGAACAGCACCTAAATGCTGATGTATAACAAATTTATATTTCCAGCCATGACATCACTATTGAGCTCAAGCTGCTAACTTGTCTTCACTTGGATGTCTTACAATTATCTCATCAAAGTTAGAATTTATACTGCTGCACTCTTGATTTTCTTTCCCCAGAAATGTTTCTTCATATTTATTTCATATCTCTGAAAAAGGAACACCACACACCCATTTTCTAAAGTCAGATACCTATGTGTCACATGTTTCATCACCATCCAATCTCTAGCTTTCAGAAATCTACATTTATCTCCAAAATATATTTTAAATCTATCCACTTCTGAATATCTCTCTTTTTTAAATCCTTCTTCAAGCAACTTTTGTTGTTTGTTTGGAGTACTAAAATAAACTTCTTTTTGGCTGTTTTATGAAGCTATAATTTAAATAGCATAAAATTCACTCATTTTAAGTGTATAGTTCAATGATTTTTAGTAAACTTATAGAGTTCTGAAACCATCACCACAATTCAGTTTTAAACATTTCCATCACTCCTTAGGGTTCCCTTGTGTCTACTAGAAATCAATTTCCACTCCTATCCTAGCCCCAGCTAACTACTGATTTGCTTTCTGTTTCTATAAAATTAGTTTTTTTGATATTCAAAATAAATGGAATTATATGTTTTGTGTATGACTGATTTCATGTATCATATTTTTTTTGAAGTCCCTCCATGTTTTTTTGTGTTCATTTTTATTGTGAATAGTATTCCACTGTATGGATATATTGCATTTTGGTTGGACATTTGAATAATATCCAGTATCCAGTTTTTGCTGCTATGAAAATCTATGTATAATTTGAATAATTCTAGTATAAATATTCCTCTACAATTTCTTTGTGTTTCCACTCATCTTAGATAGATTCCTAGGAATGAAATTGCTGGATAGTAAGGGAAGATTATGTTTAACTTTTTAATTTATTGACAAAGTAGTTTCCCAAGTGGCTGCACAATTTACATTCCAACCAAAATTACATGAATGATCTAGATTGTTCACCTCTACACCTGTATTTGATATTAGTGTTGTTATGGGTTGAATTGTGTCCCCCGCAAAAAAGACTGTTGGAGTTCTCTAACCCCTGCCTCAAAATGTGAGCAAATTTCGAGATAGGGTCTTTACAGGGATAATCAAGTTTAAAGTGAGGTTATGGAATGAGTCCTAACCCAATATTACTGATATCTTTATAAAAAGGGAAATTTGGACACAGAAACAGACATATACAAAGAGAATACCATGTGAAAATGAAGGCAGAGATCTGAAAGCCAAGGAGAGGTACTGAGAACAGAAACTTTCCTCACAGCCAATCAAAGGAAACCAACCCTGTTGAAACAGTGATTTCAGATTTCTAGCCTCCAGAACTGTTAGACAATAAATTTCTTTTGCTTAACTACCCAGTTTGTGGTACTTTGGTATGGCAGCCCTCACAAACTAATGCAACCAGTCTTTTTTATTACAGATAGTCTAGTGGGTTTGTGATGTTAGCTCATTGTGGCTTCACTTTGAATTCTCCTGGTAACTAATGATGTTGACAATCTTTTCATGTACATATTAGCCTCTTATATAATTCTTCAGTGAAATGTGCATTAAAATATTTGACCATTTAAAAATTGGGCTGTTTGTCCTATTACTGAATTGGTTTATTCCTTTTATATTTGGGATACAAGTCTTTTATCAGATATATGATTTGTAATTATTTTCTTCGTCTGTACCCTGGCTTTTCTTTTTCTTAATGATGCCGTTTTCTTGTTAGCTTTTTTGCTGTTTAAGTGTTTTTGCTGGTTTTTTTAAAACAGCTTTATTGAATTTTAATCACTGTATAATAAAATGGCCTTATTTAAATGTATAATTTGATAAGTCTGAATATGTAAATAGCCATGAAACCATCACCACAATCAAGATGTTTAACTTATGCATCACTTCCCAAAAGATTCCTTGTAATTCTCTCACTCCTTGGTCCTGCAACAACCCAAGACAAGAAAGCAGATTGACCTGCTTTCTAATACACCACCTAACTTTGGTATTTTCTAGCATTTTATAAAAATGGAATTGTGGAGTGTCTACATATTGTTTTTGCAGAGGCAAAGTCAGATTTCTTTCTTTTATTACATTTATTTTGAGATTATCAATATTGTTGAATTTATTGATTTTTTAAATTATGAAGTAGATTTCCTGTGAACAATTGTACTATAACGTTTATAATTCATATGTTGGTGGTACACAACTAGCAATGTGTTGGTAAACTGGGTCTCCTGGAATTAAAAAAAATAATTAAAAGGGCTTTGATTTATAGCGTTTGCTGACTTTCATGTTGTAAATGCTCCCAATGTGGCTGATTTCAACTAGCTGGCAAAATTCCTGAATACTTGGCTTTCTCAAGCTGGTAGTAGTTGCCTTCACCATACCAATGTATACTTCCAATTGCAGCCCAGGCGTTTAAGATGAAAGTGGTCCTCAATTTCAGCTCTATATGGCCCCAGTTTGATTCAAGCTAAACAGCAGATCATACATTCTTATCGATCACATTAATTCATCATACACACTCCTAATCCTACTTGAGGAGACATTGGCTTCTAGAAATGAAGTTTCTCCCTTTTGAGAATCTACAAAAAAATTATACTTTAAACATGGCTAAGTAAAAACAAGCACCTGAGCTCTTGAAAGGTGGAGGCAACCAACCTCTAACAAGAAAGAGAGTTAGCCCTAAAATGAAGCATACATTCTGTATGAGGAGATAAAGTGATTAAATGAATCCTTGATGAAAACCCACATTTTTCCAGACTTTTCATATATGTGCACCAATAATTTGTTAAATTGTTTATGGCTGTTTGGAGTGGGTTTTTTGACACTATCAACTGAAAAATTTCTAAATGGTATAGTGACAGATTCTAAGACAGTTTTGAAGAATAATGCTGATACTAGTGACTATCCTCTGAGGCTTAGTAAAAGCTGGATATTGTATCATCATACATGTGTTTTTTTTTTTTTTATGGTATAACATTTGTGATGGGAGATTTTCAGACTCAAACTTTGGAATTTAAAAACTCATTTCTCTCACAAAGTCTGGCTCTTGCACTTGAAGATTTGGTTTTCAAGACCACTGTCTTTAAAATGAGTTTCACTTATTTGGAAATTATAGACACAAGAATTTAACTTTTTCTTTAACAAATCTCAGGTTCAGAGACTATATTTAATTGAGGAAGGTTTTCTGGGTAGGAAGGAATCACCAAGAATAAAATCAGATAGATTAAAAATATAGATATATAGATAAATGATGAACTGGTATGAATATGACTCATTTTACAAAAGGAGAAGTTTTAGGATTTATGTGAGACTGTTATAAATAAATAGCACACATATTCCTTCATAGTTGAAAGACATTTTCTCTGGGTTCCAAAGTCGCTTTCTTACAAAATAGATCTGATCCTCATTACATTTTCTATATAAATCTCTGACTTACTTTTATCTGTGAAGGTCTATAATGATCTAACCAGATTTGTTCTAATCTGGTTATTTGGCTTATTCACTTATTATTCAGTATTCTAAGTTTTATTACCAACGGAGTAAAATATAAAACCTACATTAACACAGTATCTTTATGTACAAAGAAAAGTTATAGAACCATTAATATAATGAATACATATATTAAGATAATAATAAAGTGAAAATGTGTATGTGTGTATAGAGATGAGAGATGTCAAAGAGTAAAAAGTGGACACAGATTACAAAATGGGAAATACTAATAGACCACCACATTTTTTAACATCTTTATTGGAGCATAATTGCTTTACATTGTTGTGTTAGTTTCTATTTTATAAGAAAGTGAATCAGCTATACATATACATATATCCCCATATCTCCTCTCTCTTGCGTCTCCCTCCCACCTTCCCTATCCCACCCCTCTAGGTGGTCACAAAGCACCACTGATCTCCCTATGCTATGCAGTTGCTTCCCACTAGCTATCTATTCCACATTTGGTAGTGTATAATGTCCATGCCACTCTCTCACTTCGTCCCAGCTTACCCTTCCCCCTCCCTGTGTCCTCAAGTCCATTCTCTATGTATTTATTCCTGTCTTGTCCCTAGGTTCTTCAGAATCTTTTTTTTTTTTAGATTCAATATTTATGTGTTAGCATACGGTATTTGTTCTTCTCTTTCTGACTTATTTCACTCTGTATGACAGACTCTAGGTCCATCCACCTCACTACAAATAACTCAATTTCGTTTCTTTTTATGGCTGAGTAATATTCCATTGTATATATGTGCCATATCTTCTGTATCCATTCATCTAGCGATAGACCACAATATTTTAATTAATTATAATTTTTTTGAGTTAGTTAACTAATTAATTTTAGTGTGACTCTTCTTCATTATTAGTACATTCCATCAGATGTAGGTGCTTTCCATTACTCTGTTTTTTTCTCAAAGCCCTCACTTCACATTAATGGAAAATATCTAGGAGTCAGGGCTGAGTGAAAGTGAATAATCTTATATGAGTTTCCTACTGTAGTAACAAATTACCACAAACTCAGTGGCTTAAAACAACACATTTATTGCCTTACAGTTCTGGAGGCCAGAAGTCTGAAATCTGTCTTATTGGACTTAAAGTCAAAGGGTCACCAGGGCTATTTTATTCTGAAGGCTCTGAAAGAAGAATCCACTTTTTGCCTTCTCCAGTTTCTAGAGGCCAACTGCATCCCTTGGTTCTTGGCCCCTTCCTCCATCTTCAGTGCTATAATCACATCTCTTTCACTGATTCTGCTCCTGTCCTCATGTTGCATTTTCTGATTCTGACCCTCTTGCCTTCCTTCTGTAAGGACCCTGTGATTACATTTGGCTCACCTGGGTAATCCAGGATAATCTCCTCATCTAAATGTTTTTAATCACACCATTGGTATTTCTTTTGTCATACATATAAGGTAGTATATTTACAGTTTTCAGAGATTAGGGTGTAGACATCTTTGGGGAGCTCTTAGCCTACCATGGATGCTAATTTATTATACCTTCTTTATTTCATCTGAACTCTTAAGGAAAATTTATCCTATCAAGCTATCTCAATGTTCACTAAACTCAAGTAATTTTTATTTTTTTTACTTTACTTTTTACCCAAATGTTCTATAGTCTTCAAGATCAAGTCTGTACCATCTCTTCTAACAAGACTTTCCTCATCTGATTTGCCTCTTTTGAAAACATATAGCACTTACTACATTTATTTAACCTTAATCATTCATTATCTTGAATTGCTATTTTTATCTTTCATTTCCAAATTTATTGTGAATTGCTTAGAAGATTTTCAGATTTTCTTTGACATTCATTTTTTATCTTTTATATAGTACTATGTACATAGTAGGTGTAAGTTTTTACTTGTTAAATTTAAGTATATATATTTGAGTATGAAAAAAATTAACTGTAATCCACTTCATGAAAGTGAATACTTTCTTTCTTTTTCATTGTATCTCTTATAATCTATTTTCCTCTGCCAATCAAGTACCATAGATTGTAGCTGCAATAATGTAGGTATACAGAATCTGGTAAATTAACTTTCATAGAGTTCTAGGGTTTATAAAATAGCCTTCGAATACTATGAATCTCCTTTATTCCGCATATCTAAGTAGAACAGTAGGATTATTATTTTTAAGAAATTCATCTACAATTTGTCTTTGTCTTCATTTCATCCACACTCTGTATAAGTATTTTTTTATATTAAAGTATAGACAGGAATTTCCCTTGTTAAAAGTGTTAATAATAACAAACTGAAGTAATATTTTTGTTAGTTTCAAGAATATTTATACAAATAAAATTTTATCTCAGTGAAAGAAATATTATATTTTATGATCAGCAAAAAAATTTTTTGAGTCACTTGTGTTAAGCAAATTTTCAAACATTTCCAAACCATTTGTCAGCAAATTTAAATTAAAAGAACTTTTAAAAGAAGGCTACTTATTTCTCACCCATATATTCATGTGAATGTTATCTAAATGTTATTTTCCAGAACCATTTTATAGCCATAAGAATCCCCTTTAAAACATGTTTTTTCTAAATTTTCAAGCCTCATTTCTCTAGATATCATTAGTATAAGTTTCCAAATACTTAAATGTGGCTGAAAATTTCAAAGTGTTAAAGTTCAATTATACCTTAATGTGTATAAACACTTCAGTCTGAAGAACTAGGCATCCCCTGAAGAGGACTGAGGATAAAGAGGCAATTTAATAGCTCAGAACAATTATCCACTTATTTCATACATAAAACATACAGTGTGCAAATAATTTTAACTCTGATCTCAATGTGAGAGTTTAGTTCATTAACACAACACACTGACTACACAAATCTCCTGATACTGGAATACAATAGAGAGAATCCTACAGTAATGCATATTATAGTGATTTGCTGTCAAGCAAAGGGAAGTTTTCCTCAATTTCAGCCATGTAACCACACTGTATTATGCACATGGGGTTCTTTTCAGCATTTTGCCATCTGAAATAAACATGAGGGCAACTTCCATAAATATGATTCATTTTCTCTTTTTAAAGAACATGTTTATCATAAACCAGCATACTTTAGCATGTTGGAGAAGAATCATGGGTTTCATTTCCAGTAAGAAAAAATAATCTACTCTGCCTTATTATATTTATGCTAAGCTTTGTAGAAAATATAGGAGTTATTTTTATGGTACTGACAGGTGCAGGAGATGCAAAGAGGAAAAGAATAGTTGACTCCCTCTTGCAAGAGCACCAGGATCACAACTAACTGCTGAATAATCATCAACAGGAAGACACTGGAACTCACCAAAAAAGACACACCACATCCAAAGACAAAGGAGAAGCCCCAGTGAGATGGTAGAAGCCTAATCACAATAAAATCAAATCCCATAACTGCTGGGTGGGGGACTCACAAACTGGAGAACAATTATACCACAGGAGTCCACCCACTGGAGTGAAGGTTCTGAGCCCCATGTCAGGCTTCCCAACCTGGGGTCTGAGAATGGGAGGAGGAATGCCCAGGGAATCAGACTTTGAAAGGTAGTAGGATTTGATTTTAGGACTCTGACAGGACTGCGGGAAACAGAGACTCCACATTTGGAGGGTACACACAAAGTAGTGTGCACATCAGGACCAAAGGGGAAGAAGCAGTGACCCCATAGTAGACTGAACCAGACTTACCTGCTAGTATTGGAGGGTCTCCTGCAGAGGCAAGGGGCAGCTGTGGCAGGGACAAGGACACTGGGAGCAGAAGCTCTGGGAAGTACTCCTTGGTGTGAGCCCTCCTGGAGTACTGAGATAGGCCCCATCAAAGAGCCTGTAGCCTCCAGTGCTGGGTTGCTTCAGGTCAAACAACAAAAGGAAAGGGGACTCAGCCCCACCTATCAGCAGACAAGCAGATTAAAGTTTTACTGAGCTCTACCCACCAGCACTCCCTCCCATTAAGAAGCTTGCACAAGCCTCTTAGATAGCCTCATCCACCAGAGGGCAGAGAGCAAAAGCACGAAGAACTACAATTCTGCAGCCTGTGGAAAGAAAACCACAATCACAGAAAGATAGACAAAATGAAAAGGCAGAGGACAATGTACTAGATGAAGGAACAGAATAAAACCCCAGAAAAACAACTAAATGAAGTGGAGCGAGGCAACCATCCAGAAAAGAGAATTCAGAAAAATGAGAGTGAAGATGATCCAGGACCTCAGAAAAAGAAAGTAGACAAAGATTGAGAAGATGCAAGAAATGTTTAACAAAGACCTAGAAGAATTAAAGAAAAAACAGCTACGAGAATTAAAGAACAAACAAACAGAGATGAACAATACAATAACTGAAATGAAAAATACACTAGAAGAAATCAATAGCAGAATAACTGAGGCAGAAGAACGGAAAAGTGACTTGGAAGACATAATGGTGGGATTCACTGTTGTGGCAGAGAATAAAGAAAAAAGAATGAAAAGAAATGAAGACAGCCTAAGAGACTTCTGGGACAGCATTAAGCACACCAGCATTCACATTATAGGGGTCCCAGAAGGAGAAGAGAGAAAGGACCCGAGAAAATATTTGAAGAGATTATAATCAAAAACTTCCTTAATATGGGAAAGGAAATAGCCACCCAAGTCCAGGAAGTGCAGAGAGTCCCAGGCAGGATAAACCCAAGGGGAAACTCACTGAGACACATAGTAATCAAACTGACAAAAATTAAAGACAAAGAAAAAGTACTAAAAGCAAGAAGGGGAAAACGACAAATAACAAGGGAACACCGATAAGGTTAACAGCTGATTTCTCAGCAGAAACTCTACAAGCCAGAAGGGAGTGGCATGATATATTTAAAGTGATGAAAGGGAAGAACCTACCACTAAGAGTACTCTACCCAGCAAGTAACTCATTCAGATTCGACAGAGAAATCAAAAGCTTTACAGACAAGCAAAAGCTAAGCAAAATCAGCACCACCAAACCAGCTCTACAACAAATGCAAAAGGAACTTCTCTAAGTGGGAAACACAAGAAAAGAAAAGGACAAAAGCAAACCCAAAACAAATAAGAAAATGGTAATAGGAATATACATATCGATAATCACCTTGAATGTGAATGGATTAAGTGCTCCAATGAAAAGACACAGTCTAGGTGAATGGATACAAAAACAAGACCCATATATATGCTGTCTACAAGAGACCCACTTCAGACCTAGGGACACATACACACTGAAAGTGAAGGGATGGAAAAAGATATTCCATGCAAATGGAAATCAGAAGAGAGCTGGAGTAGCAATACTCATATCAGATAAAATAGACTTTAAAATAAGGAATGTTATAAGAGACAAGGAAGGACACTACATAATGATCAAGGGATCAATCCAAGAAGAAAATATAACAATTATAAATATATATACACCCAACATAGGAACACCTCAATACATAAGGCAACTACTAACAGATATAAAAGAGGAAATTGACAGTAACACAATAGTGGGGGATGTTAGCACCTCACTTACACCAATGGACAGATCATCCAGACAGAAAATTAATAAGGAAACACAAGCTTTAAATGACAAAACAAACTAGATAGTTTTAATTGATATTTGTAGGACATTCCATCCAAAAACAGTAGATACACTTACAAATTCTTAGAAAGGTATAACCTTCCAAGACTGAACCAAGAAGAAATAGAAAATATGAACAGACCAATCACAAGTAATGAAATTGAAACTGTGATTAAAAATCTCCCAACAAACAAAAGTCCAGGACGAGAAGGCTTCACAGGTGAATTCTATCAAACATTTAGAAAAGAGCTAACACCCATTCTTCTCAAACTCTTCCCAAAAATTGCAGACGAAGGAACACTCCCAAACTCATTCTACGAGGCCACCATCACCCTGATACCAAAACCAGAAAAAGATACTACAAAAAAAGAAAATTACAGACCAATATCACTGATGAATATAGATGCAAATGTCCTCAACAAAATACTAGCAAACAGAATCTAACAACACATTAAAAAGATCATACACCATGATCAAGTGAGATTTATCCCAGGGATGCAAGAATCTTTCAATATACCAAATCAATCAATGTGATACACCATATTAACAAATTGAAGAATAAAATACATATGATCATCTCAATAGATGCAGAAAAAGCTTTTGACAAAATTCAACACCACTTTATGATAAAAACTCTCCAGGAAGTGGGCATAGAGGGAACCTACCTCAACATAACAAAGGCCATATATGACAAAACCACAGCAAACATCATTCTCAATGGTGAAAAACTGAAAGCATTTCCTCTAAGATCAGAAAGAAGACAAGGGTGTCCACTCTTGCCAATATTATTCAACATAGTTTTGGAAGTACTAGTCCTATCAATAGAGAAGAAAAAGAAATAAAAGGAATACAAATTCCAAAAGAAGAAGTAAAACTGTCACTGTTTGCAGATGACATGATACTATACATAGAGAATCCTAAAGATGCCACCAGAAAACTACTAGAGCTAATCAATGAATGTAGTAAAGTTGCAGGATACAAAATTAATGCTCAGAAATTACTTGCATGCCTATACACTAACCACAAAAGATCAGAAAGAGAAATTAAGGAAACAATCCCATTCACCATTGCAACACAAAGAATAAAATACCTAGGAATAAACCTACCTAAGGAGGTAAAATACCTATACTCAGAAAAGACACTGATGAAAGAAATCAAAGATGACACAAACAGATGGAGAGATGTTCTTGGATTGGAAGAATCAATATTGTGAAAATGACTATAATATCCAAAGCAATCTACAGATTCAGTGCAATCTCTATCAAATTACCAATGGCATTTTTTACAGAACTAGAACAAAAAATCTTAAAATTTGTATGGAAACACAAAATATCCCGAATAGCAAAAGCACTCGAGGGAAAAAAACAGAGCTCGAGGAATCAGACTCCCTGACTTCAGACTATACTACAAAGCTACAGTAATCAAAACAATATGGTACTGGCACAAAAACGGAAAAATAGATCAATGGAACAGGATAGAAAGCCCAAAGATAAACCCACGCATCTATGGTCAACTAATCTATGACAAAGGAGACAAGAATATACAATGGAGAAAGACAGTCTCTTCAATAAGTGGTGCTGGGAAAACTGGATGGCTATATGCAAAAGAATGGAATTAGAACACTCCCTAACACCATACACAAAAATAAACTCAAAATGGATTAAAGACCTAAAGGTAAGACCAGACATTGTAAAACTTAGAGGAAAACAGAGGAAGAACACTCTTTGACATATATCACAGCAAGATCTTTTTTGACCCACCTCCTAGAGAAATGGAAATAAAAATAAACAAATGGGACCTAATGAAACTTAAAAGCTTTTGCACAGCAAAGGAAACTGTAAACAAGATGAAAAGGCAACCCTCAGAATGGGAGAAAATATTTGCAAACGAACCAGCAGGCAAAAAATTAATCTCCAAAATATATAAACAGCTGATGCAGCTCAATATTAAGAAAACAAACAACCCAATCAGAAAATGGGCAGAAGACCTAAATAGACATTTCTCCAAAGAAGACATACAGTTGGAAAGGAATGAAAACTACAATGAGGTATCACCTTACACTGGTTAGAATTGGAATCATCAGAAAATCTACAAACAACAAATGCTGGAGAGGGCATGGAGAAAAAAGAACCCTCTTGCACTATTGGTGGGAATGTAAATTTATATAGCCACTATGGAGAACAGTATGGAGGTTCCTTAAAATACTAAAAATAGAATTACCATATGACCCAGCAATCCCACTCCTGGGCATATCCCAAGAGAAAACCATAATTCAAAAATGAATAAAGAAGATGTGGCACATATATACAATGCAATATTACTCAGCCATAAAAAGAAACGAAATTGAGTTATTTGTAGTGAGGTGAATGGACCTAGAGTCTGTCATACAGAGTGAAGTAAGTCAGAAAGAGAAAAACAAATACCGTATGCTAACACACATATATGGAATCTAAAAAAAATGGTTCAAAATGGTTCTGAGGGGCAGGACAGGAATAAAGAAGCAGATGTAGAGAATGGACTTGAGGACACAGGGTGGGGGTAGGGTAAGCTAGCACGAAGTGAGAGAGTAGCATTGATATATATACACTACCAAATGTAAAATAGATAGTGAGGTGAAAGCAGCTGCATAGCACAGGGAGATCAGCTTCCTACTTTGCAACGACCTAGATGGGTGGGATAGGGTGGGTGGGAGGGAGGCTTAAGAAGGAGGGGATATGGGGATATATGTATGCATATGGCTGATTCACTTTGTTGTACAACAGAAACTAACACAGTATTGTGAAGCAATTATACTCCAATAAAGATCTATTAAAAAAAAAAAGACATCAACCCCAATGTTCATTGCAGCACTATTTACAATAGCCAGGTCATGGAAGCAACCTAAATGCCCATTGACAGACGAATGGATAAAGAAGATGTGATACATATACACAATGGAATATTACTCAGCCATTAAAAGAAACGAAATTGGGTCATCTGCAGAGGCATGAATGGACTTAGAGACAGTCATACAGAGTGAAGTTAGTCAGAAAGAGAAAAACAAATATTGGTTACTAACGCATATATGTGGAATCTAGAAAAATGATACAGATGAACCAGTTTGCAAGGCAGTAATAGAGACACAGATGTAGAGAACAAACATATGAACACCAAGGGGGTAAGCTGGGGGGGGGTTGTGGTGGTGGGATGATTTGGGAGATTGGGATTGACAAATGTACACTAATATGTATAAAATAGATAACTAATAACAACCTGCTGTGTAAAAAAATAAATAAAATTAAAAAAAGAAAAGAATAGTCTATGGACCTGCAGATTTGATATCATTGTGTTGAAAATTATCATTGCTAGGTTTTAGTTCACAAGACTTTTATGCCCATTTTATTCATGAAAAGAGGAAAATGTCAGAAATGTTTGTTGTTTTATATTAGCTGTTCTGATGGTTTCATTTAATATTGAAAGTTTGTGATTCTTTCTTCTGAAATTCACTGCTTAGAAAATATATTCCCTATGTTTTCAATAAAATGACCAGCTAAAACAAATTTGTAAAATGAGTGAAAAAACTTTTGATACATTGGAAAGATATTGGGTTTGACTTTTATCGCTCTTAATTTGGGGAAGAGCTTCTGTTAATGCACACAATATTTTGAGATCCTTTAAAATTGATGGAATCTCATAATTTAGACATTTATAAATAACTTTAGACAAATGTTAGAACTGAAAGAAAGTTTTCCCAATTCCTAGTGTAGTATTATTCTCTACATGTAGTGTGTTCCCCTGTTTACCATTTTACTATGTTCCTTCTCGTTCTCAGATACTAAAGCAATTAAGTAAACTGAGGCTTTTTTTATACTTTATTGAAAACAGAATTGATGTTTTCATGCATATGGCTCTTTTTAATTAAAAAATACTTAAAGATATTTTCCATAACTGTGTTTTATGCATGTGCAGTACCAACTTAAATATTTACCATTGGCTTTGAGTGGAGCATATTTCCTTGTCTGATAAGAAGGTTCAGAGTAACAGAGTAAGCAACTAATGGTGATCAGAATGTTGGACATTCATGATCAGGTAGTCATAAAAGTTAAACTTAACTGTATCTTGAATAGCAAATTGTTGCTTTAAATATATTATGGGAATGCTATAGTAAGATGGCAATATACAAGTAAATGTTCTTTTTTTAAAAAACAATTTTATTGGAGTATAGTTGACTTACAATGTTGTGTTAGTTTCAGGTGTACAGCAAAGTGAATCAGTTATACATATACATATATCCACTCCTTTTTTTTAGATTCTTTTCCCATATAGGCCATTACAGAGTACTGAGTAGAGTTCCCTGTGCTATACAGCAGGTTCTTATTAGTTCTTTTCATTATTAAGTCATCAAATAAATTCAAACATTTTTGAGATTTAAATTTTAGATTTTGTTCTACAGTTTGTATGAACCCCTAAGGAAAGATAACAGCAGGTTCTTTTACTATTTTTTTTTTTCTAAGAAAAGAAAAACAGAGAGGTTTGTTAATTTTTTAATTTGTACTTCTATTTCATGTTTGGAGGTTGTTTGTTTGTTTCCCTAAGATGAATTATGTTTTGAGAATTATATAGTATGCCAAGATTTAGTTAATTATCTGGGTTCAGCTTTGAGCATTATAAAATCAGTAAGATAATACTCTTTAAAATAAATTAATGAATATTTTAGCCCATATAAAATGTGTATGTAAAGAAAACAGAATAAATATTAGCTCCCAAACAAATACTGGATCCCAAACTAAAATAATAATTTCAAGATATTCTATGGAATTATATAGTATAGGCAATATCTAAAAATACTTGTAACAGTAATTAGGGTAATCTTTGTAAAACGAACCTTTAGCATTTTATTGCACAACTATATGCATGCAAACTGTCAGAATCAGAAGTGTGTCTACAGTCTTATCATTAAATTTTTTTCATGCCTCCAAAAGTCCATTTTGCAAGCGTGTTAATACTGGGTATGTTGTGGCATATGTTAAATAATGTTGCTATATAAATTAATAAAGCAAAAACCTTATAATTATCCTCAACTTCTGATCCTGATGCTTTTTGTAATTTAAATAATGTAGATAAAAAATGTATGTAATTATTATTTATATTATTTGTATAAATGTAAACTAATTATGAATCATTTTACTTCTCTATGTGAGTTATTGTGTTAATAGATAGAAATATGTAATTAATAACACTGCTGTGCCAGAATTGATGTTTTGGTGCATATGCTCTCTTTTTTATTAAAAGTTGTTTAAGGATTTTCATTCACCTAAAATATTCAAAGAAACTCTTCTTCTAGAGCCACAGTTTTCATTAAAGTGACAAATATATAACGAGTACATAAGTATGTGCCCAGAATTTTGTATTGGACTTTCAGCTATGAGTAAGACCAATAAAAGTGTTCTCAGGGGAACACTATGTTGTGAAAAGAGTGGTGAATATTATTAGTGTGATGAACAGAGTTACAAGAGAGATATGTAACAAGAGTATATAATAAGAGAACTTAATCTAGTCTGGTTAGGGTTAAGAAAGTCCTCCCTGAGGAAAAAGAAATTAAACAGAGACTCGTTTTATGCATAGGTATAACAACAGTTCTTTGCTTGACCAAACATTAGTCTGGTTCCTAAACCTTCTCCTAGGCCCATCTGTGCACCTTCTTGTAAAATCCACTTTAACCAGACCCCTGCTAAATCATTTTAACCAGAACCCCCAACTCTCTATACATGACTACCCTGTTTTCTCTTAGTAATTTTCCATCCACTGACCTCTCTGCCTTACCATCTTTAGCAAGTGTCATTCAATACATTTTTTTTTCTTAGCAGGTATTAGCCAAGTGAAGAAGGAGGAAAGACTATTTCACAGAGAATAAAATGTTTAAAGGCCAGAAGTGAAAGGGAACTTGATGAACTTACCAAAAAAGAGTCAGGAAAATATTAAGAAGTGAGAATACCAAAAAAGTCAAAAGTTGAATAACTTTATGTCATGTTAAGAAGCTGTAAATATATCCTAAAACAAAAAATTGAAAGGCTTTCTGCAAAGTTATATATAATGCCACGTTTGTTTCAAACATGTCCTGTGCTTTTTGATAGGCATGGCCATTGTACAAAGATTGTATCCAGCTCCTACAGTTTTTAGTGTTAATGGTTAAGAATCTAAAAAGTCATGTTAGGCATTGTCTTTCAAGATACACATTTAAAAAAAGAGTCATGTCCATTTGAGTTTCAGCCCCAATATCTCTGATGCACTCTACAATAGGTATTAGTTTCCTAGGACTGCTATAACAAAGTACCACAAACTGGGTAGCTTAAAAAAGAGAAATTTATTGTCCACAGTTTTGGAGGCTAGAAGTCTGAAATCAAGGTGTTACCAGGGCCATGTTACACGTGAAACCTGTTGAGGAATCTTTCCATACCTCTTTCTCACTTCTGGTGATTTTTCAGCAATTTTTGATATTCCTTGGCTTATAGCCACATAATTCCAATTTCTGTCTTCATAATCACATGATGTTCTCCCTGTGTGTCTCTGTGTCTTTAAATGGCCACCTTCTTCTAAAAACACCAGTCATATTGGATTGGTGCCTACCCTCCCTACTCCAGTGTGAACACATCTTAACTAATCACACCTTCAGTGATCCTAATTTCAAATAGGTCACATTCAATAAGTCGAGGTACTTTGTACTAGGACTCCAACATATCTTTTTTAAGGGGACACAATTCAACCCATAACAGTAAGACCATTATATCTATTCATGCTGTTCTTGATTTACTGTGAATATAATAGCAATTATATAAACATATCAAGTTATGGTTTTAGAAACACTCTTTAGAAAGAAGCAAGAATGCCTTATATTACAAACTAGTATAATAATTTGTAATATCACTAGAAACAATGAATCAAAGTGGTATAGAAAATGTTTGTTTTTTTAATCCCTTCTCCCTCTCAGTCATGCTGCATTTCTTGAAAATTATTATAAAATATAATAAATGGCAACAAGTGAATGGTATTATAAATATCAAACTAAACTAGTTTACAGAAATTATGGATGGCATAATGTTGAAAGAATAATATTGGCTCTGGAAATTTGGAATGGAAATGACATTATCTTATAACCTCTATTCATGAGATATACTGACAGGGTAAGGTCAAGGTAGATCTCTATTTATGAGTTATAAGAAGATTCCTAAAGTAGAAATTATGGAGATAGAATAACATTGAAAATAGGGTGATTAAATTACAATTGTAAGTGTTATTCATTTTCAATGACATCTTGAGGACTGTTTTTCAAATGAAATATTATACTCATTGATTAAGGATTTCATCAGAATTCTTTCCTAATGACATACTAAGGTTAATGTTCTCATCAAGAGGGTTCTTAGAAAGAAAATTTCTTCTCACAGTGATTTACTACTCTATTAGTTTTCTTATCAAAAATATATGCATGACTATTGGTATCTCATTTACTGCAGAGACTAAAATTCTTACTGTCAAGAAGATTCAGATATATTTTGATGCCAAATCTTCATTGTGGACAGATGGGAAAATACAGACACAATTATGAACTTATACATACGTGAAATCTAAAACAAAACCAAGACAAACACACACACACAAAAGCTCATAGATACAAAGAACAGATTGGTGGTTGCCAGAGGTGGGGGTGGGGGTGTGGCCTAAATGGGTGAAGGGGATTAAAAGGTACAAATTTCCAGTTATAAAATAAATGTCATAGTGATGTAATGTACAGCATGGTGACTATAGACAATAATACTCTATTGCATGTTTGAAAATTGCTAAAAGGGTAGATCTTAAAAGTTCTCATCACAAGAAAAAATATGTAACTATCCACAGTGATGGATGTTAACTAGACTTGTGGTGATCATTTTGTAATATATACAACTACTGAACCTTTATGTTATACACCTGAAGTTAAGAGAATGTTATATGTCAACTATACCTCAATTAAAAAAATTTCATTGTGGAAAACAGTGGAGCTTTGGCAAACAGTAGACAAAATTCTTGATTCTCAATTGGAAAGGAAGCTGTTAATAGTTGTTGTCTATGAGAAAAACTCAAAGACAATCTAATGGACTTTTCATCCAAACTTGGGTTAGAGTTTTATCTTCACGCCTACTAGCTCTAACAAATATCAATGGGTTTTATCTGTCTAATACCTATGCCTCTTCTCCTTCATTTTATAACAGCACTTCAGTTAAGTTCTAGTTTGCCAGACTTCTCCGATTAATTCAGTTTTGATGGGATTGCTATTCAAAGTCCTCTGTCATCCCCTAGCCAATGGTTGAATATATGATGGATACAAGATGACTCAATCCCTATCACTTAGGAATTTAAATCTGGAGTGACAGAAAGAATGGAAATGTTTAGAGCTTTTTTACCTCAAAGGTAGAGCCTTTAGGAGACAAATTTAATTCTGGCCACCTGACTCTGTGTATGTTAGGCTCCCATCTTCAGTGGAGAAATTTCTCACCTTTCCTTTTACTCTATGAATTATTTCTTTCTTATACCTTTTGCTAAAGTTTACCAAAGTTGTGAGTTATTTGTAACAATAACAAATGGCAACAACAATTTATAAAAAATCTCTGATCACCTTATTTGGTATTGGGAAAAATATACGTGTGGAACTTCAGTTTCTTCACCTTCAAAATAAGAAAAGAACTATTTAATTTTCAGATTGATTATAAGAAATAAATGAGATTGTCTATATAAATTTTCCAGGACAATTACTAGCAATACTATTCCAAAAGTAATATTATTTTCCACATTCTTTTCTTCCATACTCTTAAAACAAGTAAAATACTACCTGTTGACAAAGCAGTTATTTTAATTATACATTGTATTAATTCACAATTATATACACATACATTTTATTGCTCTCATTTCTTATTTCTCTGGAGAACTCTAACTCTCACTAATACATATTTTACTTTATATGACTATTGTCCTTATAAGATGAGGGATTTGGATACAAACATGCACAGACGGAAGATAATGTGAAGCCACAGGGAGAAGCAAGCTAATGTTGATTTTGGAACCAGGAAGTTGAGTCCTGTTGGTTATAGTAAAATGTGAGAGGTGAGACATAAACTGAAGAAGAAATTGCTAAGCAGAAACAAAACAAAACAAAACAACAACAAACCATTAAAAAAAAAAAAGACCTAGAACTTGAATATCTGGAAAATTTACAGCCCATCCATACTGCAAAAAGTGTGTGGTTGGCCTGGCTCATTTGCTAAAGAGATTACAGGTGTGGCTCATGGACCCAATCAATCACCTCAGCAAAAGCCAGGAATAAAGATGGGATTATCCAGGAAAGGTCTTTGGAAAATCCTGTTGTCCCATGGTTTGGATGCCTGTGATTTACATGGAAGGCCAACAAGGTTTTTGATAATTTTATAGAAGTAGAAACACTGCCAACTTGGCCTGAAGGGAAATAAATGAAGAAAGGGATTCTATAGGAATGTCCAATAGAGCTATCTGGCTGCAAACACGAATTAACCTTCAAATAAAGGGAAGAATGACCTAGAAGGTAGCTTAGAATTTGGCAGGACTGCCACTGCCATCATGGGCCCAGGTCCATGAAATGGAAATTCCCTTTTGGAATGGAAATATCTATTCTATGCCTATCCTATTCCCACACTGGAATAAATGAAGAAAATGATTTGGTAGTTGCAGACAGTACTTGTATCATCCTATTTTTTCTCTCAATTCCGATAGCCACAGGTATCATTCAAGCATTATGCTTCTAAAATTACTTCTCACTAATCCTCCTATTCCTCCCATAATATACTCTTCATGGGGGAAAAAGTGAGGATTTCTATTATAATATAATATTGAATGGATAACTTTTCAATTCCAAACTCTTTAGTGGCAATAAATCTCTTCACAAATTAAATAAATTCTTCCCATAATTGTCTTCAAAGCTTTCTACTAACAGCTCATTTTATATCTAATTAGTATTTTTTTCCTGTTTTGCAACACTCATGCTATTTTCTCCAGAGGGAGAGAAATCTATTTGCTTTTATTTTTACATAATTCACTGTGTTCCACTTGCCTACTATATGATATACCATTGCTGTTATCTTCAGTATGTTCATTTATAATGATATACAAGAAAGAAAACAGACATGAAAAAAAGCAACAATTAAGTCAAGCATGGGCAAAAATTAAAGTGCTGTTATTATGATGTGTGCTTTCTTCATATTCTATGGGAGACACTCAAAACACTGGTAAGAAACCAAAGTTACATAGTTCCTTTTTTTCCTTGAGTCTTTAGTTACAATTAATGCTTACTTTTCACCACTGAAAAAATATTGTTACTGCTTTAAAGGAATCATATCCAACTTCTTTCTCCTCCCCCACTCCCTCCCTTTCTTCCTTCCTTCCTTCTTTCCTTCCTTTCTTCCTTCCTTCCTTCCTTCCTTCCTCCCTTTCTTCCTTCCTTCCTTCCTTCCTCTCTTTCTTTCTTGCTTTTTTTCTATAAACTCTATACCTTCACTGTGCAGTATAGTAGCCATTAGCCCTATGTGGTCATTGAGCACATGAAATGTGGCTATCCCAAGTTGAGAATAAAGTACACATTTCATTTCAAAGACTTGGTATGATAAAGAATGTAAAATTTTCAATGATTTTTTCATTAATTACATGTTGAAATAATAATATTTGAGATATGGTGGGTTGAATAAAATATATTAGTAAAATTAAAAAAAAATGATATGTGCTTTCATGGCCTGGTAAGCAAAACGTAGCTAATGTTTACATAACTCACTGAAAACCAATGATTAGATATTTCAAAATATCCTAGAAACTTCTTGCTTGGATTGAGATTTGAGTTTGAGTTGTGATAGCTCCAAAAAGTGAAACTTTTGTTTTGGGGAGTACAATTATTTTTCCATATGTGTGTTTATTTTCTGAACAATGACTATAAAAAATTCTGCTGCTATTCTTTCAAGTTTGCTTTTCATTTAGTGTTTTAATTTTTTTGTGTAGGTGATTTAATAAAATAATTTACTAATTATAATCTAAATCCCGTGTTTACAAAGACATATTGAAAAGTTGTACTTTAGAGAGTAAATAAAAAAACAAAAATCTAAATATTCATGAAACAAGTAAAATGCAAATATAAAAAAGAATATTCTACGTAGTTTGCACACATTTAAGAGTGTGACTTAAAAAAGACTTCTCTTATACAGTGATGAGATGACTTTTAAAATACAGTAATGTTTACTTAACACCATTCCAAACTCTTAGACTCCTTAAAAAGCTTAATGAGTAAGTAAATTCAAGCAACAGATGCATACTTTATAGGTTTACTAGTTAGGTTTATCAATGCCATGAGAACATAACTTTAAATTTCTTAACTTGAATCTATAAATATTAAAATATCAATATTTATTTATATCAAAGTTGGATAAAATAATGCAATTATTTAACTACTTTCCAAACACCTAATACATGTGAATAGGTGGGAAATGTTGAATTTGTATGTCCACATAAATAATAAAAAAACAAAATTTAGCACCAGTTAAAAGAAGTTATAGGACTGATGTTGTTAGTGTATCATAGAGTTTTTAGATAACTCAGATTGTAAAAGAAATAGATTACTGTATCTATCTCTATATCTCCCTTTCCTTTTAGCTGGTATTTAATTTTTGATATATTGTTTGATATTTTGCATCTTTTGCATAGATTGGTTCTTTAAATCTGAATCACAGAATATATTTTACTGTAAGAACATTTGAAAGTCTATAGATTAGAAAATCCAATCATTAATATAATTTGATGAATAACCTTGATTAAAAGAAAATGTTGCTGTCAAAATTAATAAGTAATTAGAAGCATCGTTGATCACGTTTTTTGGCCTTGTAGATGAATTCACAGTAGGAGTATACTTATGATAAGAAAAAGACAAAAATGGTACTGCATAGTTTATATTTACAAATAAATTATTATTTCCAGTGTTGTATAATATTTAATAAATAACTTAGTCATCATTTAGAGATTTCCTAGAATACATATTTGGTAATATTTTTATTGAAATAGCATAATAGTTATAAAATATTCATAAGCAGTGTTCTCACTCTGGATTAGCACAGCAATTATTTTGAGATTTTGGTCTCCTGGAAAAACTTCTGTTTACAGATATATGCATATATATCTACACAAGAAAAAAATGTAGAATAAGTTTTTTTTTCCTTCTCTCCCATATTGTTCTTTCTACACAGGTCAACTGATGCACAAAATCAACATTTTCTACCCTCCCAGTCACTACCTGTTTATTTTCTATGGCCATCATTGTTCTGTTCAGTCAAAATTATCACTAACTATATTCTGGGCTCTATGAGGACTTTGGAGGTACAGAATAATCTGATTATGTGATTCTTAAACTAGTTAATTTGTATATTAATTGTACATTCTAAAAACTGATAAACTGGTACATGTTTAGCAAAAAGTCCCAATCAAATTTATAACCAAATTTTGTAACTTTCTCAAGAATTTGTAAAGCAAATTAATAAAACCTTGATATTGCATTATTTTTTTCTTGAGTGGAATCCAGTATAAAGTCTTAGAAATCATCCATGAATTATTAACTACTGAAATATCTAAATGGAGTCTCTGCAAACACATTTTTACTGGGGGTATTTTTTTGAGTATTCTTCAAGTAGTTTTATTGACAGAAGGGTAAGATAAACAATAACATAAATATATTTTTTCATGAATAGTTTCATGTCTCTGCTTTAGAATTGTTTAATCTGTATATTTTAAAAAATACTTTCATAACAAGATATTGATTTTTGTGTGTGTGTGTTTAGATAATTTCCTTGGGTCATTTTCCAATTGGATGAATTCCTGAACTCTTCCATTTGGCATGCAAACGAATTGGTTTGGTGAATTAGATCAATATTGTTTTAATATTTATTCTGAATTATTCAGTCAGATTTGCATACAAGGTTTTCAATAAAATAAAACGTAGTAGATCAAGTCAGTGTCCATGCACATATTGGACTGCACTGGTTAATTTGTCCAAAGATATTTAACATTAAATATAGTCACAACACCTGCCTACACAAAGCACCAGATAACAACTGCCAGTAATCAAGTAAAGAATGGGATGTTTAAACTTCATTCACATGAAATATTCTGAGCAGTTTCTGGTTCCAATTAATCGTTGCATAAATGTGCATAATTTGGTAGTCTGATTTGCTAAAAAGAATGTAATAGGAAAACAGCACCGTTTTCAAAAAAATCTTGTAAATTCAGTGACAGTAAGGCCAAAATTAGGTAAACCATATTGACAAGGGAGTTATGGTATAAGGAGAGCTATGTTAATTTCATCCCTTTTCTGTCTTGTCTATATCACAAAAAAATGACACAAATGCCTTTTTGAGAAGAAAGAACAATGAAACAATAAAAATCCAATGCTAACAGAATCTGTCAATTGTAAAACAATAAAATATTCAGAGCAATGAAAGCAGTTGCCGGCCATTGGTAAGGGATGAAGCAGGGAAATCAATATTTATTTCTCTGAGAGTATGAAACCAGGTTGTGATATTGATGTTTTCAACAGGATGCAAAATCTTTTCACTGAAAGACTTTTACGTTTTAAAAAATTTCACCTGTGCATTAGGTTGACTATTATAGCATGACTATAGCATTTTAAAAGAATATAAAATTTCTTGTGTTTACTCTGGAATGTCTGGATTCTAAGTAGTACTATAATTGGCTATGTTGTGCTATAAAAGATTAATCAATTCCAAATATATACATTTACTCAATAGGCAGCTGTGCATAAATAGAAATTTTTTCTTCCGTGTGGAGAACAAAAAAGCTTCTAATCCTTAGCTCTCAGCCCAAGATGCTTGCTGATCACAGCACTTGTTAGCACCTTTAACAAATCTCTGTTTTCCGCTTTGGCCTGCCGCCCTTGGAGACACATCTATGGATTAGAGAGACACTGCTGTGGGTGACTTTTGTCTGTTATTTAACTTTGGTTCAGCTGAGACCCCTTTAACTAATGCTAGCTCGCTGACCTTTGGCTCCAAGAGGAAGGAATTCATTTGAAAATGAAATGCTTCTTGGAACATTCCCTAGTGTTAGAACCTTGTTCTAAAAATGAATCGTTTTTTGTTCTCCACTGATCCCTGTTTTCAGTGTACTCATTTAAACAACTATTATTTCCTCTTAAAACAAACTTGTGTTAAAATGAGCAGATGCAGAATACTTGTTTCTTTATTAATTTTATTTGAAATGATTCTGTAATTGACATTAATATAAATGTTCACTTTCTCCAAAATCTCTCAGAGATTTCAGATTTCTTTGAAATCTTTCTAATAACTAACAAGAACCAGCTTCTTATAAGAAGCTGGATACACATTAACTTTCGAATTTGTTTTACTTTCATTAAATAATAAGTAGATTAGTAGGATAAAGAGATGGTTGGTTAAGGCAAGAAAATAAAATACTTATGTAATATCATAGAAAGAACACAATTATTAATAGCTATAGGGAGATGACAGGAAAGTGACCAGATGAATGAAATCTATAGGGTAATATTTCGGCACTTAAGATAAATACAATAACCAAACTTTTACTAATAAATCGCCTATGACTTTAGGTATGTATTGATATATTTTAGTACATATGATGCAATGAATAAAGGCATTCCATGATAAACCTGCCACTTTTGAGAGGATAAATTACTTAGCTAACACCACCAATTTGTACAGACATACGTTGCAGTGGTATCGTATCAGTCATTCTCATTCCTGTGTTTTTTTTTTTTTAATTTATTCCATTAGTTAACAAGCCTCTCCCATAAATATGTTTAAGACCCTTATTCTTTACTGCCTATCAGACCATTGGATCCTTTGGCCACTCTGATTGGCCACAGGCCCCAATAGGGGTAATCCTGAGTCTTCTACTGTTTTAACCGTGATTTTAGCTCTATGATGACATAAGCCAGCATCTGATAGGCCTGATTCTTCAAGTAATCTCTTTTATTCTCCCTAGAATCCAGGTGAATTAAAATCCCCCATGGCAAGGACTATGCTAAACTTTTAAGCTGTAACATGCTGCTTCTGAATAACTTTGGACATGTTTAAAACACCATCCTGAGCCAGGTGTCAGTTTTAAGATTCAGTCTTGCAAGAAACATTCAGAGACAGAATCATCAACTGGATATAATAAAATTTTAAAAAATTATAAATGCAAACTGGGATGAGAATGTGTTGTTGTTTTTTTGATTTGTTATTTTCTGTTACCGAGGATGCAAGTCTAGGTTACTGTTAAATACAGGACCTAGAAAAAAAATGCATTGATCTGAAGGCCTGGTCTTTTACTAAATATCAATAGCTGTCACAGTAGTATAGGAACAACCCCTCCACTCAAGCAGATGAAGTTTCTAAATTCTGTTTTGGAGTTATGAATGGGACAGAAAAATCCATGTTTATGTTTGGTGTGCCTTGTATACTCAGTGTTTCAGAATATCATTGTATTAAACAAAATGATTTTTGTTTGTCATACAAAGTCATTTTTCAGTTAACAGTTTTCATTTTATATCAGTTTATATTTGGAATAAAATGTATACTAAGGAGTTTGCTGCATTTTCACTCTAAATGAAGTGCTCACTCTGTGTACTAAACCAAAAATAATAGATAGAAAATAATTCTGAGTAATTAAGAAAAATGTATTTGAATTACTAAGTTGCTAATTTAAAAATATATTCATGTGGTATCTATGGATACATAAATCAGTGATACAAGACATTTTGCAATTAATTTACAATCTGATATAAGCATGCATTTACATTGAAAAATCTTTAAGATCTGCCTACATTGATGTAATCTGTAAGCAATGTGACATATTATATTTTCAGATGCTATTGTTTTTAAATATGAAAGTTCTTTTTGTTACAGAAAGTAGTATATGATAAAAATATTTACAGAACTCTGAACCCGCAATCCAAACACATCTTATCAATTTCCCTGGATATCTGTAGGACTATCATCCTTCACTGTGCAGTTGGATAGGAAGGATTATAGCATTACCTCTTAACTGTTTTCCTCTTTTGACCCTTACCCCCTTAAATCTATTTTCAGCATAGCACACATAGGATGATACTATTGAAATGTCCATCACACCATATCAACTCTCTGCACAAAACCCTCCAATGCATTCCTGTCCTGTTAGGAGAAAAGTCAGAGTCAAAAATCTGGTGTAGGAGCCCTGAAGAGCCTGGCTCCATCTTACCTCTCTGCCCCATCTCCTACACCTTCTTCCCTCACTTGGTTTACTACAGTCAAGTTACCCTTCTTGTTTCTTACAAAATCATTCCTACTTCAAGGCATGTGCTCTTGATAATCTCTTTAGAATACTCTTTCCCCAGATAACCACATGGCTTACTTACCTAATTCAAGCCTTTATTTAAATATGAACATTTTAGTGAGACTTTTACTGACCTCCTTAATTAAAATTGTATGAATACCATTCTGATGTTGCCTGTCCCATTTTTCAGCTCTAATTTTTTCTATAGCACTTATTACCATCTAATAAACTATTACGTATTTAATGTCTGTCTTATCCTGTCTATCTCAATGAGGGCAGGGATTTTATTAACAGCTGTATTCACAGTCCCTAGAACAATATCTAACACACAGTAAGTACTTAATAAATATTTATTAATAAATTAATGGATGACAGAATAAATGCCATTTTATTTGGATTCTATAATAACTTAGCCACTTTGTCTCACAGGTGTCCCAATACCTATGCTCAAACTGATGAACATTATCTTTGGTTGATACAATCCAAACTTGGACCTTCAATCTTAGACATCAAGTTTAGTAAATGTTATGCTTCTAAAATATGTGCCAAATGTAGTACAGTATCACAGTGTAACGGTGTAAGAGAAAGGGCAAGAATCAGAAGTTAAAAGATCTTGGTATTAGTTCAGATTAATACCACACAACCGTTTGATCAACTGTTATCAGACTCATATCTTTATCTTTGAAATGAGGACACCGGATTAGATCAAACTTCAGAGTCTTGGGAATTAGGAGTCATTGGTGGAGTGTAGAAGAATTTGTGAAATTATTCTGAGAAGTTAATGCATTTAAGTGTGCACCAAGTATACTTAGTGGATTGAATAATTTTTAGGTCAGTTAGATGTGTGTATTCCTATTTTTCAAGCAAATGTAGATATCATCGTGATGATACCCAACTACAAACATTTTTTAAAAATATAAAACTGTATCAAGATAAAAATTTAATGACATCCTAGAATATGTTGGGCACTGTGCTAAGTGCTATAAGCAGTTAACAAAAGATATGTGCAAATAATAGTAATTTAGTATTCATCTTTAAATCATAAAATTGGTTTCTGAAACATCAGAAAACAAGAGGACACTTAGAGAAGTAAAATTTGTCTCTTAATGAACATTATTTCTTCGATTCACCAGAGTGAGTAAAACATTCTATTTTCAGCTATTCTTATGTTTGTCCTATTTTAGACCTTTATATTTAATTCCATGTGATTTTCCCAAGCCTTTTAGGTATAATCTGAGTCTCGCTTTTATATTAAAAAAATCTGATACTAGATTATTTTGGTTTATTAAATCCCATGATCTCAATGTGCTTCTAAATTATGTGCTAGAATTCATCTAATAATGTAAATGTAGACAAATCATTGGTTAAATTATTAGATATTTCATCATTTTCTTAGTTCGGCAACCTTTCAATCATACATTTAACTGGTTTTCCAAAATATAATCAGCACATACTTGACCTTTCATCTAGGGTGTATCTAGAATTATTGTAGCATATAATTCACAGAAGTCAAGTATGCTTGAATTTCATTTGAGTTAATTGCTAGGCTTGAATGAAAACTAGCTATAATTATAAAAATGTAATGTGTTTATAGCTAATGTTGGATATATTCCCTCAATTTTCATGTGTAGAGACTGCTTCGTAAGGTGTTAATTAAGATCTGTATTTTGGAAAGGATACCTTCTTCTAGAAGTTGCTTCATTTTTATTTATAATGTTATTTCATTCTCTTAGGGAGGTGTTACAGTATTTATAGTTCCTTATAATTGAGTGTTTTCTTAAATACAGTGTTTATAAAATAAGTAAATTTCAATGACATTCATATCTACAGAATAAACACTGAATTTTGCATGAAATAAAGTGCTCTCAAGTTCTGGTCTTTTTGTTCCTTAGTCTCAACTCCTTCAAGTTTCCAAACACTAAACATTCTAAAGTATTTATTGTCAGAATCACTAACACCTCCATGCCTTTAAACCTACAATTTCTGCTGCTTCAAATGTTCTTCTGATTGATTTTTCCCTTCCTGTCTTTTCTTTCCATGATTCCACTACATATTAGGTACAATCATCTATTACTGAACTCAGCTAGATTAGTTTCTTAAATCAAATAAAAACATATTTTGTTTTACACACTTGTTATAGGCATAGACAAAGACTCTGAATAAATTCAAATAGAAATAGAAATGTAAGGATTCCTATCATATCAGTCACCTATTTACTAGACTCTTCTTATTAAGATGATGCTTATATCTTAAAGAAAGTTCCAGGCTAGTGAGAAGTTTCTGAAACCTTAGAGATGAATAAAATTTGATTGCAGAATAAGGTGAAAATATGTTTAAGAAGTGCAGATTTGTGAAAGCAACAGTGGACAAAGACAGAAAAGTAGCTGAGGTCAGGCTGTGAATAACCTTACATGAAATTCAGCACTGCTGGTATTTTATCCTCTGGGTAAATGATACAACATCACTGAAGATTATCCATGTTGTTGAAGAAACTATTTACATTTAACATGGGGTATAGTGTAAATTGATATATTTAATATTTTACATGGAATGAAATCTACTGAAAATTAATTGATAATACTTATCAGTATGCTTAGTAAATATTTGATGCATTTTTGTCTGCCCAGTATCAATTCCACTTATGCAAACAGAATTCTATATTTTTAATTGAATTGACTATTTTCTCACTCATTTCATATGGTTTTCATAGGGCTTACCCAACTCTTAGCTCTATGCATAAGGCCAGACCAGACCTAAAAAATAAGAGCAGCTTGTTACACTGTCTAGAGTGACTAGGTATTCGATGGTCCAATGAGAGGAAGTCTTGAAATTTTCCCTAGAACCATCAAGAAAGTGAGGCTCTGTTTTTCCATAGCCTTGATAACCTGGGGTATTCAACAATTTTTCTGTCACTTACTGGGACAGTTTGCCTGAGAATGAAGTTAAAATAAAGGAAACAAATGAAATGAGAGGAGGGATAGCTGAGGCCCATGGTGATGCAATTAAACCCCTGGATAAGTTTTAGCCTAAAGCCACATACCACTCAAAGTCTCATCACTAATAGACTATTTTCATCATGGCTATGCTGCGTTTTTTTAAGTTTATAAATGAATAATATAGTAAAACATTTGATCAGATTTGAGCTCTTAACGTTTTTGAAAGTAACAACAAATTTACAAATAATTTCATAAGGAATAGCATAGTCTAAAAAATATCATCATTGGGTATTTAAGTACTGCAAACATTGCTAAACATTTTAATATGGAATTCTATTACTTGGGTCACTTACCAATCAGTTGATAGCATTACTATGACATGGCTCCAGAAGTCCTACTGAGGAATTCCTAGACATCGGTGGCTCATCTTTTACTCAAACTTACTTAAAATCAAATTATGGAACCTTCCACTTATGGCCAAGATTTAGCATACAACTAGATTTTCCTTCTGTCTTAAAAAACTAGAAAACTATGTATAACACATAAGACAATAACTATTAGTACTAGACAAAAGTAGTTCAAAACTATAGTTCCTGAAAACAAGAAAACAAATGAGATGAGCCCTAAAATTGCAATAGCTTATTGACTAGAAGGTCTTTTCTAAAGTACAGTGCAGGGAGGGGAACCCAAACAGAGTTTGAAGGACTTTATGGGTTAAGAAGTCTTAGTCAAACAGTAAGAAAAGTCAAAAGAGCTATTTGTGAGACAGGGTACCAAAGAGAAGGAAGCTGCCTAGAGAGAGGTCTCCAGAAATATGCAGTAAGTCTCATCACTACTGATTTGTACATGTGTGAAAGGAACATAACCCAGTTTAGAGAAAGACTCTCAAAAGGAATGAGAAGAACAATTCTAGGATCGCAAGCAGGGCTGGAGAATGTTCATGTATTCAGCAAGAGTGGAAATACCTTCTAAAACATATGTCACTGGGTAGAATCCTAAGATTTCAAGGATGGAAATGTCTTCTTATTCTTATATTTATTCAAGGTAACCTAACTGCAAGAAAGAAATATAATTCAGTACTGTGCAAGGAATACAAAATACAGCACCCTAAAAGTAAAATTCACAATATATGTTATCCAAAGCAAAATTACCTGGCATGCAACAAAGCAGGAAGTATGGCCCACAGCCAGGAGAAAAATTAGTCAATAGAAACAGACCTAGGAATGACAGAAATGATGGAAATACCATACAAGAATGTTAAGATAGCTATTATAAATATGTTCCACATGCTCAATAAAGTAGAGGAGAACATAAGTAGGATAAAGGAAGAAAAGGAAGGTATAGAAGGACACAAATGAGACATTCAGAGATAAATATCCAATATAAAAAAAAAGCAGATTAGACAGTGCAGAAAACAAAATTGGCATATTTGAAGATAGAGAAAAAGAAACTTATCAAAATAAAGCACAGAGGGAAAACAAGTTTAAAAATAACAGAGTATCAATGGCCTTTGGGAAAATATCACATAACTTAGAATATATGTAAATGGTGTCCCAGAAATAGGTAAGAAAGAGGAAAAACAGTATTTGAAGAAATAATAGTCCAAACTATCCATATTTTCTGAAAACTAGAGCCACAACTTTTTGAAACTAAGTGAACCACAAGCAGAAGAAAAATGGTAAAAAATAAAAAAGCCCAAGGTTCATCGCAATCAAATTGCTGTAAACCAGTCAGATGAAAAGAAATTCTTAAAAGCAGTAAAGGAAAACTAATATTATGTTCAGAGGAAAAAGAATACTATTAATAAATTATTCAAGCCAAACTTTCATTGACAAAACAGAAAAAAAAAATAACCCATCCAAAATGGTAAATTGCACTTCATAAAACAATATTCTTCTAAAAACACTATTGTTGAAATAAACTGTCAAGCCACTTGCTGTGAGGAAAATATTTGCAAAACATATATCAGATAATGGGTTTTATTCAGAATACATAAAGAACTCTTACAAACATAAAGAACTCACAATTCAATAAAAAGAAAACAACTTGACTCCTCCTTCCAAAAAATATGGACAAAGAATTTGAATAAACATTTCACTGAAGAAGATGAATGGTTGGCTACTAAGTATATAAAATGAGGCAAATTAAAACCACAGAAGTATGGCTATGCAACACCTAGAAAAGCTAAATTTAAAAGGCTGACAATAAATAATATTGGTAAGGATTGGAAGCAACTGGTATATATATATATATATATACACACACACACACATATAAATGTGTATATATATGTATATTTCTGGTGGGAATGTAAAATCCCCTTTGGAAAAGAGGTTTGCAGTTCATAATAAGGTTAAATAATCACTTAACATGTCCTAGCAAACCCACTCTTAGGTATCTATTAAGGGAAATGAAAATTTATGTTCATAAAAAATTACAGGCTGATGTTTATAGACTTTTTATGTTAAACCTAAAGATCAGAAACACATGCATGTTCATCATTTGGTGAATAGATTTACATTATTTTGGTATAGCCATATAATGGATATAATGGACCATTATGAAGCAATAAAGAGAAATGGACTGATAACATGCAACATAGATGAATCTCAAAAGCATGTGCTAAGTCAAAGACACCAAACACAAAACAGTATGTAATCTTTGATTTCATTTACATGTTATTCTAATAAAGGCAAAACTAAAGGGATATAAAACGGATCAGTGGTGTTCAGAGGCTGGTAGTCAAGGAAGGGTCGGGGAAATATTTTGATTGCAAAGAGTCGGAAGGAACATTTTATGGTAAAATGCACTCTATATAATGATAATGGTGGTGGTTACATGACTGTATATAGTTTTCAAAACTTATCAAGTTGCACATTTAAAATTAGTTACTTATAATGTATAAAATTCTACCTCAATAAAGCTGATTAAAATCAACAAAATTATCTTAAAATATGAAATGAACGTGATTGTCATTTACATGACAGCATAAATATAGCAACATCAGAGATGTTCAAAAATTAAGTAAATGCATTTACCAATAGGGCATCAGGTGCTGAGATTGACGGTTATGCTAAAAAGTCTCAACTTTAAGTTTCTATTTTCATACTCCACTTCAGTTTTACAATTCTAAACTCTGCAAACAATATTAAGATAAATATTTGATTTCAACTGTTTATAGGAAACCCTACAAAAAATATATGAAGCCTAGGAATCTAAATGGTGGATTATTATATTTTAAAAATGCTTTTGAAAATATTATTCTAACAAAACAGTCAGTATTAGGGTTTTACATTAGTGGCTGTACCACTTACGAGGTATGCATTTTTGCAGAAAAGAGGATGTGTAATATTTCTTTGGGACTAAAGCTTCTCATTTGTAAAACAAAAATAATTATACTTCTCATATTTGCTCAAGATTATGTTCTGATGTTCAAGCAATTTATTGCAAGTGATTTGCAAACCAAAAAGCTCTATATAAATAAATATTATTTAAAACAAGGTGGTATTGAAGCTCAAAGTTAGAATGCTGGACTCATTGAGATATGAGTTCAACACTTTTTTTAATCTTTTAAGATTTAATTTCCTTACCAATATGATAAAATAGAGCCTACAACCTACAGTTGTTTTGTTATATAAACTTGAAAATAGAGAGCACTGAAAACAGTAAGCAGTCAAAAAGTCACTTTTCTGTTATTATTTTTATTAGTAGGAGTAGTACTACTACTATATTTATAGTTTAGTTAGTTCTAAGATCTTTTCTCCTTCTTTTTCCATTTTGTTCTCTACAGAAGGAAGGAAAGCCCTCCCTTTGTAAGGAACATTTGTATGATTTGTGAATTTTAAGTAACATATACTGAATTTTAAGTAACATATATTTTAGCAATTTAAAATACTGTGCTACAGGGAGATCAGCTCGGTGCTTTGTGATCACCTAGAGGGGTAGGATAGGGAGGGTGGGAGGGAGACGCAAGAGGGAGGGGATATGGGGATATATGTATATGTATAGTTGATTCACTTTGTTATACAGCAGAAACTAACACACCATTGTAAAGCAATTATACTCCAATAAAGATGTTTAAAAAATTAAAATAAAAAACTGTGCTATTCAAATATTTACACTGCTAAATACACTGTAGGAACAAAGGTTTTTGGCATTTTAGGAAAAAAGGCTTAAACTATTAATAGAACCTAAGTTAATTTTAATAGGTCATATTTTAATAAGGAATGTAAAATATACATTTTATATGACATTGCTCATGGGAATTAAGGTTATTTGTGTTCATTATTTAGAAGTTTTTTTTTTCTTTTTGCGGTATGCGGGCCTCTCACTGTTGTGGCCTCTACCGTTGCAGAGCACAGGCTCCGGACGCGCAGGCTCAGTGGCCATGGCTCACGGGCCTAGCCGCTCCGTAGCATGTGGGGTCTTCCCGGACCGAGGCACGAACCCGCGTCCCCTGCATCGGCAGGCGGACTCTCAACCACTGCACCACCAGGGAAGCCCCCACCATCCAGTTTTAAGACTACGTTTTGCCATGGGAGTGAAGACATTTCATTTAGCTGTACTGCCTTGAATAAGTAAGTTAACTTCTCTCCCAGATACTGAGTGAATGTGTTGCGGTTTAGTTTTGCCAAGATTACTTTCAGTTAAATATACCTATGATTTTTTTTTTTCTTGAGAATGATCATAGGGCTAGTTCATTTTAAATGTTCAATTTATTAGACTATTACAATTTTAAAGTTCTATAACCATATGCTTAATATATGCTTAAATATTTCAAAAATTACAATAATTGTGTAAAGTGACAAAATATGGTAGTAGTAATATAGCTTATGGCCTAAATGTATATGCTGCTTTTTCATCAAGTTCCTTAGTATTTATCATGGGTCACAAACACCAGTCATTTGGGAAGCAGCAGAAGAGTCAACCAGACAACATTTATAAAAATACAGTTTCCTGACCACAATAACTAGAAATTCATATTCCTAACTTTGGGTTCAGCTACTGTAATCTGTAATTTTAAAGAGCACATCAGCAGATTCTGGTTGGTAGTTAGACTTGAGAATCTATAATATTTCTTTCACTTACATAATATCCTCATTTACTTTGTTGAAACTGATAATAAAATATATGTCCAAGGTTATTAAATCTTCAACAAAGTCACATAAAATTTCAGGAACAAATCATGGATAATATACAAAAATTCCACTGATCTTTGAAAATGTGGCAATTTACTTTATTAGAATATCAATGATTCATTCCATTTATATGCTATCATCTGAATTATATATTTAAGTTATGATGTATTAATATTAAACTATAACTGAGAACATATTAGTGCAATTCTTTATAAAAGTACTATAATATATACAAAGTGCATATAAAAGTTATAAAAGCTGATGTGTTTTAGGGTTTAACCTGCTTTAACAAAAACTCAAAGTATTCTTTATTGGGTTAGGAATTACATGTACCATAAAGAAAAGAACAATCTTAACTAATTTCTGGAATAACATATAGAAAAGAAATGCCTTAAATTATTTGAGGAATGTTTTTAAAATTGTGTTCAAATTATTTCTCTTCTAAACCACTACTACAATAAAACAACAATAACAAATCAACAACAAAATTCCTATGTTGAATTATTCTGTCTAGTCCACAGCCACAAATTCAAAATTATCGATGCCCTAAGATCACTTTTGTAAGATTTCACTATCCTGGTGGTTTAAATCAACCAAACCTTTTTGATTCAAAACATAAGTATATAAATCTAATAATTATATGGGGGGGAGGAGCAGAATTGTTCAGTCTGAATAATAAAATAGGTCCGGAGATTTGACTCAGTACTGTTTTTTTTTTTTTTTTTTGCGGTATGTGGGCCTCTCACTGTTGTGGCCTCTTCTGTTGCGGAGCACAGGCTCTGGACGCGCAGGCCCAGCCGCTCCGCGGCATATGGGATCCTCCCGAACCGGGGCACGAACCCGCATCCCTTGCATCAGCAGGCAGACTCCCAACCACTGCGCCACCAGGGAAGCCCCCTGTTTTTTTTTTAATTGAATAAATTTGACATGTTACATTGTGTAAGTTTAAGGTGTACAGTGAGTTACTTTGATACATTTATACATCATAATATGATTGTGATGTAGCAATATTTATCACATTACATAAAATCACATTACATACATGTTATAATATACTACATATTGCAATTATACTACAATATTATTATTTATATTCATTATAAAATGCATTAGATGTCTCCGTACTCTTATTACCATCCTGCCCTCCCATCTCAGAGTATTGGGTTTCCTATACTGTTCCCCTTAAGCACATTTCTTCACTTAAACTTCAGGTTTATAGGATATCTATCTCTTTCCTTCATTTTAACTCCTGTAGAATGTTGTTAGGCCATTTGTCCTTGACTTTCCACAAGCTTTTCGTATTATTCAGTTTATTATTATTTTTATTATCAATTTTCTGCCATCTAGGACTAAGATACCACTTAAACCCCAAGGTCAAGTGTCAGAATGTTTGTAGTGCTCTCTGAAGTACTGGGGTCAGTTCATATTTAAAGCTCTTTGAACCCACACCCATCTCTCAGGTTCTTTAAGGATTCCTGAGGATCTATATATGTCCAAATCATCTCAGATTAAGATTTTTTGCCTCTATAGAGTTTTTAATCCTGGATATTTTATATTGTGCCCCTCTTCCCAACCCTTTTAAATATGATTTCACAATGTTGAACATCTCCTTGAGGATTGCACTTTTCCAAAATGTGTGCTAGTTATTTTGTGAATACAGAGAGGTATTACAGTGTAAAACAACAGAACAAACAGCGTATGGCTAAATTGTAGACTTTACCACGGTGGTTCTTACCTCTGACTATTCTTGCCATAGGAGACTCCTCACTCATGGTCTTCAGTGGCATTGATCTCTTTCATACCAATTATTTTGCATAAAAATCGTGTTGCATTTTTAGGTAAAGCCTTTCAATCCAAAGTGGTCACTGAGGTATTACATCTAAATAAAATCCAAGTCCCATTCTGGAGAGATTTCCTCCTATCCAAATTATCCGTACCAATCCCTGTTGTTTTGCTTTTCAAATTCCTCAACCAGGACTGGGGCAATGACTTTTTAATTAGTCTCTACTCCATCAATTTCTCCTTGTTCCAGTCCATGTAAATGTTGGCAGAGAAAATCAATGTAGGAAAAATTAGTACCTGAGATAATAGTTGTAATTTTTAAAAATTAAACATAAATCTTTTATTTCCTTAGCTCTGTGCCCCAATTTTTAATAATTTGCCAATGCTCATAGGATAAAAATGAATGTTGTTTGCCTAGTATTTCAAGACCTTCTACAGTTCAACTTTATGTGCCCTTTGTGCTGGTCTGGGCAGTTTGCTCACTGCCATCTAGAATGCACCATGGACATTCCTGTCCATTGTGTTTGCTTCTACATCTGCCTGTCTTATGCTTTCCTTTTTAAAAAAACATCATCTACATGTTATTCATTCTTTCAGACTCAATGTTCTTTTACTTCTATTATTATTTCCTTCTCAGATAGGGCAGGCAAAACTGAAATTCATAAATTTTCCCTAACTAAAAGAGGAAAAGAGATTTAGACAAGTTATCAGTTGTAGATTCAGGTTTTTATAACTCTAGATGATTGGCCCACCATCAGACTCTTAGACAATGAATCCCCACCACCAACCACCACTGTAAATTTTAGGAATAAAGAATAAACAGTACACTTACTCAAGTTTTATTCTCAATCACAAATAACCATTTAGGGCAATAAAACCCTAGAAAATATTTTAATGTATTTGATTACCAGAAAATTCTAAAACTTAAAATTCATATTCACATAGGAATAAAATTAATACATTTCAGAAGAGACATACATCTCTGTTAAAGAATTGAAGTATCTTACAATAGTAGAAATAATATTTTCATGAAATAAAATAAATCTAGTATAAAAATAAATTGTGGGTACATATACAGCAATTTATTAATTATACTTCCACTCCTTTAGGTTCATAACTTATTGTGGACTTAATTCAGAGTCTTGATTATTTTTCTTTATATCTGTCTCCAAACTTCCACATTTCAGGTGTTCTTTAAAATTATGTATCTAACATCTCTTAGTGGATTTATTTCCTTTGTAAATAATCTTCAATGGCCCATTAATTCTATCACTTCCACATATTTTATTTCCTATCATCATAAAAATGGACATTGACTTAAGCAATATTATACCATTATTGATAGTGACAGCTTCTAACTCTTGGCATATAATCTAGCTTAGAATTTTTTGAAACGTGAGTTAGATGCACTTTGAAAATGTAAGTAGGGTAAGAAAAGGGTTGTAATAGAAGGACAACTGAGAATTATTTTATGAATAAGACAGTGGAAATGTTATCAAACAAGGATTGTTATACAGCAATTAAATATCTTGACAACATACTATTTAATTAGCTATATTGTTATACTGATATTAAATTATGTCTATATTTCTAAATATTACATATTTCTGGTTCTTACCAAAGAATATCCACTATAAATTTTCCTAATCTACCCCCATTCCATATCACTGTGGGTTTTTTTTTTCTTTCCTATTCTCTGCTGTTAAAGTTCAGCTAGTAGCTTTTATCACTCATTGTGAGAATTGCTATATTTAAAATTTCTCTAGTTATATTTAATCTGTTATGGGATTAGCCCAGAGTACTTGTTTTTGGTCCAGAATCAAAACGACCCTTGCTTATTTATGGTCTCTCAATATAGTATCTTCCAGTTACGGAAATGATATTCTGTGAAAAAGAATTTTAGAAAGCAGCAAGGCAAATAAACTTTTACAGACAACTGGTTAGCACCCTTATTCAGTCTTTGCCTAGGAGCTGGAGACAAGCCAGTACCAAAAAATTCTGCAATGAAGTCTTTGGAAAGTTAGCGTCACTTAGCATACTTCTTGGGATTTACATATTAAGAGTCATTTACCTTACCGTGAAATGACCAAAAGAAGTACACAGTAAGTCTGATTATCAGTGGAACTAAAAATATGCTACGATAAGATATTACACTATCTTTCTTTGTTGGGGCATATTTTTAGTCCTCAGTGGTCATCTGTAATGAAGTAGTCTTTATCTGTCTTCTATTACTCATTTCTCACATTAACACAGCTTTGCTCAGTCAGAAGTCTACACTTTCTTTGTATCAGAGCCTTTTGATCCTACTTCATGTCTTAGTCTACTTGGGCTGCCATAACAAAATGTCATAAAATGGCTTAAATGAAAAAAAAATTTCTCATAGTTTCTGGAACTGCAAGCCTGAGATCAAGGTACCAGCATGATTTGGTTTGTGGTGGGAGCTCTCTTTCTGGCTTGTAAATGACTGCCTTCTTACTGTGTGTTCATTTGTCTTTTCTCTGGTGCCTGTGCATGGAGAGAGGGAGCAATCTCTCTCTTCCTCTTCTTATAAACTCATAAATCCTATCAGATTAGGATCCTGCCCTAATCTTCCTAAAAATGCTGTCTCCAAATATAGTCACCTTGGGGGTTAAAACCTCAACATATAAATTTGTGGAAGGAACAATTCAGTCCATAGCACTCTACCTCCAAAACCTGCTGTCTTTTTATTTTTTAATTAAGTTTTATTGGAGTATAGTTTCTTTACAATGTTGGATTAGTTTCTGCTGTACAGCAAAATGAATCAGTTATACATATACATATATCCACTCTTTTTTAGATTTCCTTCCCATTTAGGTCACCACAGAGCACTGAGTAGAGTTCCCTGTGCTGTACAGTAGGTTCTCATCAGTTATCTATTTTATATATAGTAGTGTATATATGTCAATCCCAATCTCCCAATTCATCCCACCCCTCCCTTTGTCCCCGTTGTAACCATGAGTTTGTTTTCTACATTTCTGACTGTATTTCTGCTTTGCAAATAAGTTCATATGTACCATTTTTCTCTTTTTAGTTTGCCCCTCATTGTGCATGCTTCAAGGTGATTTGCTGTATCCTTACTGATAAAAAGAGTCCCATCTTGTAACTGGGAGGGGAAGCACATTGTTTTTTGCCCACATAGACCCAACAGCTAATTCTAAATTCATTCGTTTCTTGTAGTTTTTGTTCTATTTTCTAATAATCCTGATGTTCCCTCACCATCCTGAAGCATCTGGCTTGATACAACAGTGGAAGCCTGGCTAATACAACTGGTCTTAATTTATGAGTTAGATAAATTTATTGTAAGTGCAGATAACAGAAACGTATTCTGGATAGTTAAATTAATGGAGCAAATTATTGGTAGGCTCTGAGGTATCAGGCATATTATAAGAAATAGCTGAATTATCATAGCTAAGGATGTGATGAAACCAGTTCCCTCCAAAGGAACTCAGTAGTAGAAATTCATGGACCTTCTCTCCAAAATCTGCAGAAATGAAGTTCAGATCCAGTGACATTTCATTTCTGTTTTTGCTACTGGTAAATATTAAATATGTATTTTTAAAATTTTACATATGGCCCATTTGCTAAGATACCCACCCACCTCTGAGTTAATCACCAATAGTCAGTCAATAGGATTGCATGGCATATGGCCTCTGTATTTGGGGCTAATCTAAAACAGGCAGCAATCAGTTATGAGCTAGAAAGCAAGTACAAGAATTATCTATATTGATTGCAAAGAATTTACAAACATAAAAGAAAGAAATATGACAAATATGGTGAATAATAAAAACAGTATGTTTAGAGACATATAGCTTTTGCAAACTATGAAGGAGAAAGCTCAAAGCAAAAATATCTAAAGCATTGCATTCCTTTCTATATCACTACTTAACATCTCAGTCATATTTACCATAAAGTATTTTCAACATTAGACAGGAATTATGCAACTAGGCACAATATAACTTTCTTTCATGACTGGAACAGATAAACATTCAATTTACCCACTCTTTGCCCAATCTTCTGACAAATCCCACTAGGTTTTACCATAATTAACATAATTTCCTAATGTTTTGCTCTGCCTAATGGATTTTGAGTATGTTCTACCTTTAGAGGCATCCATATCAGTGTGTTTAGTGTAATGCAACAAAATTCTCTCTGAAGGCTCAACTCCCATAACCTGCCAAGTAAGGTTCTTGGATTAACTCACTCCTTACAATGGGGTAACAGCATGTGGTACTAATTTTAGAATCTATTTGTACAGCTTGGTGGGTAGTCACACAAAACAATATATGACCATAGTATCCTATGATTTTTCTTTTCAGAACTTGTGTTCTCCACATTTTCCATGTAAGTTCAATTTTGTGACTTTTATTTTATATTATTAAATCTGAGGAAAATGCTGTATTTAGTTGAGACTTGACTATTTTCACTCCAGTCTGTAATCTATGTGAATATATCTATCATCTATCTTTCATCTATCATCTATCTATGTAATCTCCTTTAAATGGAAAGTCTAGAGCAGTATTATTTAATACAGTAGCCAGTAGTCAAATGTGGCTATTAAGCACTTGAAATGTGGCTAGTCTGATGAAATGCTATAAATGTAAAACAAACACTATGTTTTGAAGACAGTATGAAAAAAATCTCAATAATCTTTGATTTAATGATGAAATAATATTTTAGAAATATTGGTTTAAATAAAATGTACTATTGGGCTTCCCTGGTGGTGCAGTGGTTGAGAGCCCGCCTGCCGATGCAGGGGACATGGGTTCGTGCCCCGGTCCGGGAAGATCCCACATGCCACGGAGCGGTTGGGCCCGTGAGCCATGGCCGCTGAGCCTGCGTGTCCGGAGCCTGTGCTCCACAACGGTAGAGACCACAACAGTGAGAGGCCCCCGTACCTCAAAAAAAAAAAAAAAAAGTATTATTAAAATTTCACCTTCTTCATTGTCTTTTAAAAATATGATATTTAGAAAATTTTAAATTATATATGAGGTTTCATTACTTTTCTATTGGACAGTACTGGTCTAAAGTTGAAGCATTTGTTATGTAAATGTTTAAAGCAAATGCCTTTCTAATGATTAGACAAAAATCTGAATTACCGTTAATAAAATACTAATTATGTAACAGGTTTATAATTTTTTCTGCTCAAAACAAAACTGGCATTATCTCTTTCACAATTATGGTTTAATCCTGTTATAAGGTGTGTACTCATGGGATTTGCTGATGAGATTATTTTATTTAAATAAAATGTTATCAATACCAGTAAGAGTATACTTCTATTCTAAGGAAAATATGTTTTTAATACTGGGAAATTATTTTTATAATGAATAGCAAATGTCTAATATGTTGTTTTATGAAGTCAGTTTTCTGCTTAAAAATACATATTTTTATATTGGAGCCAACCAAATGTCATTTCTTCCTTTGAGAAAAATCGCACTTATCCTTGCACTTGCTTCTCCCTGACCTCTCCATTGCAGATCAACTATAGTACAAAGTTCTGTCTATGAACTAGTGGGTTATTTCAATGACTCTTATTAGCAAGTGGACAAAGAACAGATTAGGTAAATGACTCTTTTTTCAATATTCTATTTGCTTAAAGGGGTGCATTTATACTGTTATGGACTGAATAATTGTGTTTAACCAAAATTCATATATTAAAGCCCTACGCCCCACTGACCCACAAGGTGATGGTACTTGGAGATGGAGCCTTTGGGAGGTAATTAAGGTTATATGAGATCATGACAGTGGAGTCCTTATGGTGGGACTAGTGTCCTTATAGGAGATACCAGAGAGCTTGCTCTCTCTCTCTCTCTCTCTCTGCCATGTGCAAGCCAAAAGAACTCTCACCAAAAACCTTCCATGCTGGCACCCTGATCTCAAATGTATACTTTCCAGAACTGAGAGAAACAAATTTCTGTTGTTTAAGCCATCTAATCTATGGTACTTTTTTTTTTATGGCAGCCTGAGCTAAGGCATATATTAATATAATTCATAATAAATATCATTTACAATAAATTCCTTAGTGTTAAATACTCAGGAAACTGCTGAGAATTAGTTGCGTTTCAGAAAGAGTTTCATTATCATTTTGAGAAACTAAATTTAATTATTATCTACTTAGTTGGGATTACATATATTTTGCTGGGAAATTTATTAAAATATTTCTACCCGTCTATCAAAGTATGTGAAAGAGGTTAGTTTCTCATAACATTATATCATTTTGCTTAACTTTGTATAATTTGAGTAACCAAAAACGTGAGTTATAAACACAATACTCTTATATTTTTACTATTTACTATTCATTCAAATTTTTGCTTCCAAGAAATCCCTTCACAAATTTGCATATTGGACTGAAATTTCTCTATACCTTTATGCTTTTCCAGGATTTGAATATGTTTTTGATCACCATTGTGTCCCTAATTTCTTGACTAGATTTCCTCCTTAAAAAAAAAAACAGCCAAACTGTTCAATATAGAAATAGTGTAAACTCAATAATCTGGTTAGTCAGGTGAAAGTACTTAAGTTTTAACCAAAGAACACACATTTAAATTACCTACATTCCTCCCTTGCTCAGCATGTATAGACTCAGACTTCAGTCTAACTAGTTAATTAATTAATAGATTAGCTAAATAGTTTATAATGAGTTGAATTTTGAAATATATCAAATATGCTGTTGAATAAACTGCCCACATCTTTGATGGAAAGACTGTTACTAATTCTCAGAAAAAAATTATTTCTTTTCCACATTCCTCCATTCTTCTCCAGATGAAAACATAAATAACTTGAGCAAAGTTTGAAATTTCAAAAATTGTCTTGCCATCAAAGGTTAATTTTTTATGATTCCTAATCTTTACTTAATGTTTACTCGTTCCTTATGACAGTGTCAAACAGAAACATTATTTTTATGAGGAAAAGAAATTCTCAGTAGTGCTTTACAAATGGATTCTGCAAACTATAATTCATAAGAGGTGACATCTCCTGTAATTGCATCTGAGTATTCTCTTATGTGTGTTCTGCCAGGAATATATTAAATCACAGTTGCTGCCCCTAGCTAGTCTTTAGTGTTTTCATTTCTGGCCCAGATCCCAACTTAGAAAACCAATAAATTCTTCTTTATACATGAAACTGTCTTTATTATCTTTCTCGTTGCTGTGTTCATTGGTCTTTTAATGGTTGAGTGGATCCCCTTGGTGTCATTGTTATTATTACATCTCTCAAACAGGTGTAAGACAAAATTAAATACTCTTCCACAGTATGAGGTCAAAGATATGACTCCTTTACTTTGATTCTAAAACCAGACTAGGATACTAATTCTTTTTTGGCAAGGAAGCCTTGGTCTACAAAATCTTATTTGAGCCACATTCTGCAAAAAGTCAAGCTTTCAGTGGTTTAAAAAACCAAACCAAACCAAACCAAACCAAAATACCAAAAACAGCCTCATGGTGAAATACCAAAGAAAAACTGATATTTTTTCTTTTGTACTATTGAACATTTTAATGTTCTTCCAATCTAGGAGCCAGATTCTTAGATGTCAAGTTTCACCATAAAATAATTTAGTTTTCAATTATGCACAGAAAGCTTATATAATAAATATACTGAAAAGGAAATAAAGATCCCAAAGTTCTATTAATAATTCTAAATCTAGACTTTTATATATTAACTCACTGATCTATATATCTGCAGATAAACTTTACATAGGGCAAATCAAGTTCATTAATACTGAAAAGTTCACATTATTTTCATATATATTCATGTGAAATCAGAATTTAAGAACGATTTCAAAAGTATGGGTTGTATTTTCTTACTGCTTGCAATGACAATCAATTTCAAAGATTGTCTTTATTTCAACTTTGAATTGAGTAATAATATTTTGCCTATAATTCTGTAAATTTCCTTTCCCTACAATAAAAGTCTTTTACCTCTTTCTCAATTTTTTTCTACATAGAAACTGCATATCTGGCAACCTATAGTTAGTCACCACTTAAGTAAATTATAAAAAATTACTTTACTATACAGCCCTGAAATTTCATGTTTAAAAATGGAAAAAACCTTTTAAATAGAATCCAATGTAAATTTCTATTTCAGTATCTTTTCTTCTTTCTGTTTTGAGTGTATATGCAAATTCTTGACAGTGTCTCAAAGAATTGTAAATCTTCTTATTCATATAGGCTCATGGCATGAAGATACGGTCATTTTTGTCAGCTATAGAAGACAAACAAATATCTTCAATTAAGGCTCTAATAATTTGAGTAGCTATGTGACTGGCCAAAGGTGGGTACAACCAGGACAAGAACAGCATGTAAGGTTCTACAACAGTTTCTGTAGTTTTCACATTTTTTTTTTTTTTTGAGGTACGCAGGCCTCTCACTGTTGTGGCCTCTCCCGTTGCAGAGCACAGGCTCCGGACGCGCAGGCACAGCGGCCATGGCTCATGGGCCTAGCCGCTCTGCGGCATGTGGGATCTTCCTGGACTGGGGCATGAACCCGTGTCCCCTGCATCGGCAGGCAGACTCTCAACCACTGCGCAACCAGGGAAGCCCTCACTTTTTAAAAATTTGTCAGTTAAAAGTGAACAGTGAGAATTAAATACTTATATTTACATATACACAAGGTAAGCTGTGAAAGCATACATTTTTTTTGATAACAGATCAATTTTAATTCTAGCACCTGAATCTATACAAGGGTACACTTTATAAATTCCATGGGACTCCTGTACAAATTCAATAAAGTGACAAGTGTGTGACACCATTTAGTATCTCAAAATCAGGAACATACTTTTGAATTGTTTAAACACAAACTACAGAATTGAAAACAAAATCAGAAGTCATCCACAGTTAAACTAGTTGCCAGTTAAAAGTTTTACCACTTAACTACTTGATATAACAGGCAATATCTAGTAGGAGATATTGGAAGTGATTTCAGATTCTCATTCTGTTGTACTCTATTGGGAAGGTTTCTCCAATAGAGTAGTGGGTATTTCATATCCTTATGAAAGTGGGTAGAAAGGGAACATAGCTCAACATAATAAAGCTATTTATGGCAAACCCACAGCAAATACAATACTCAACAGTAAAGAGCTGAAAACTTTTCCACTAAAATCTGGAACAAGACAAAGATGCCCACTCTCACCACTTCTCTTCAGCATAGTTTTGGAAATCTTAGCCACAGCAATCAGACAAGGAAAAGAAATAAAACATATTCAAATTGGTAGGGAAGAGGTAAAATTGTCATTATACACAGATAACATGACACTATATATAGAAAACCCTAAAGACTTTACACAAAACTATTAGAACTGATAAACGAATTCAGCAAGGTAGAAGGATACAAGATTAACATACAGAAATTGGTTGCATTTCTTGACACTAACAATGAAATAGTAGAATGAGAATGTAAACAACCAATCCCTTTTAAAATCTCATTAAAAATACTTAGGAATAAACCTCACCAAGTAGGTGAAAGACTTATATGCTGAGAACTACAAAACATTAATAAAGGGAATTGCAGATGATTCAAAGAAATGGAAAGATATCTCATGTTCTTGGATTGGAAAAATTAATATTGTTAAACTGGCTATACTACCCAAAGCAATCTACAGATTTAATGCAATACCTATCAAAATACCCATGACATTTTCCACAGACCTAAAACAAATCATCCTAAATTTTATATAGAACCATAAAAGACCCAGAATATCCAAAGCAATCTGAGGGAAAAAAAAAGCAGGAGCCATAATCCTCCCAGACTTAGGACAATACTATAAAGCTACATCTATCAAAACAGCATGGTACTTGCACAAAAACAGACACATGGATCAATGGAATGGAATAGAGAGTCCAAAAATAAACCCAAACACCCGTGGACAATTAATCTTCAACAAAGGAGGCAAGAATATATAATGGGGCAAAGACAGTCTCTTCAGCAAGTGGTGTTGGGAAAGTTGGACAGCCACATGTAAATCAATGAAGCTAGAACACACCCTCACACCATACGCAAAAATAAACTCAAAATGGCTTAAAGACCTAAATAAAGACAAGACACCATAAAATTCCTAGAATAGAACATAGGCAAAACATTCTCTGACATAAGTCATACCAATGTTTTCTTAGGTCAGTCTCCCAAGGCAATAGAAATAAAAGCAAAAAATAAACAAATGGGACTTAATCAAACATAAGCTTTTGCACAGCAAAGGAAACCATAAACAAAATGCAAAGACAATCTATGGACTGGGAGAAAATATTTGCAAATGATGTGACCAAAAAGGGATTAATTTCCAAAATATACAAACAGCTCATACAGGTCAATATCAAAAAAAACAAATAACCCAATCAAAAAATGAGCAGAAGACCTAAACAGACATTTTTCCAAAGAAGACATATTGATGGCCCATAGGCACATTAAAAGATGCTCATCATTGCTAATTATTAGAGAAATGCAAATCAAAACAACCAACTAGGTACCCCTCACACTAGTCAGAATGTCCATTATTAAAAAGTCTACAAATAATAAATACTGGAGAGGGTGTGGAGAAAAGGTAACCCTCTTACGCTGTTGGTGGGAATGTAAATAGGTTCAGCCAATATGGAAAAGAGTATAGAGCAGCGTTCCCCAACATTTTTGGCACCAGGGACCGGTTTCATGGAAGACAATTTTTCCACGGATGCGGGGGGTATGGTTCAGGTGGTAATGTGAATGATGGGGAGTGATGGGGAGCGATAGATGAAGTTTCCGTCACTCGCTCCTGGCTCACCTCCTGCTGTGCGGCTCAGTTCCTAATAGGCCGTGGACTGATACCGGTCTGTGCCCCAGGGATTGGGGACCCCTGGTATAGAGCCTCCTTAAAAAACTAAAACTAGAACTACCATATGATCCAGCAATCCTATTCCTGGGCATATACCCAGACAAAACTATAGTTTGAAAATATACATGCACCCTTATGTTCATAGCAGCACTATTTACAATAGACAAGACATGAAAACAACCTAAGTGTCCATCGACAGAAAAATGGATAAAGAAGATATAATATATATACATATATATGTATAAATGTGTGTGTGTATATATATATATATATACACACACACACACACACACACACACACACACACACAATGAATATTACTCAGCCATTAAAAATAATGAAAAATTTTAGCAACATGGATGCAACCAGACATTATCATACTAAATGTAATAAGTCAGAAAGAGAAAGACAAATACCATATGATATCACTTATATGTGGAATCTAAAATATGACACAAATAAATATATCTAAGAAACAAAAACAGACTCACAGATATAGAGAAGAGATGTGTGGTTGCCAAGGGGGGGCGGGGTGTGGAGGAGGGAAGGACTGGGACTGTGGGATTAGCAGATGTAAACTATTATATATAGGATTGATAAACGATGTCCTACTGTATAGCACAGGGAATTATATTCAATACCTGTGATAAACCATAATGGAAAAGAATATGATTATAAAGAGACAAAAGTAACAACAAAAAATCTAATTGGAAATATTGCCTTTTCTTCAATGTTACACAATCTCTGCAGGGTTTATATAATTAAAAGTTTACATTATTAAATATAGTGCCCAGACAGTTCTGGTCTGCAATGTAAGCTGAATTGGTTGGCATTTCTGAGACCATTAATTTGGGCAGAACTAAGCCATTTTAAGTTACACTTAAGCATTGTGTGTGTGTGCATGTGTGCGTTTGTGCATGTGAATTTAATTTTCAGCCTTCTAAAAGTGTTTTTCTAATTACAATGCTCCTTGAATCCTCAGTTGCAGACTCTAGACATGTTTTATTTTTTTCCCCCAGTTAAAATTTCAGACTTCAAATATGAGACTACTTTATCAATCACAAACTGGAGAAGAGTTTAAAACCAAGATAATTCACTATGTTTAAAATATATTAAAATTATTTGCAATGAAATATGTAATGCTCAACTGATTTCACTATAAAGTAATAGTTTTAATGTGTATTTTAGTAGGTCAGGAAATCTAAGCATAAAAAGGAAAAAAAAAAACTATACCTATCCCATTTATTTAGCATCCCATAGCTCTTCCATGACAGTGTCGTCAAACTAATTTTATTGCCTGCCTACTATTTGCCAGTTCTTATGCTAAGTACTGAAAAGAAAAAGACTAATAATAAAAACAACTATATTAAAAGGGCTTTCAGTCTGGTAGATAAAATGGGAAGAGCCTGCCATGTGCCAGGAAATATAAACCTTTTAATATGTATTATCTTGGTTGGCAGTATAACATAGTGTTTAAACATCTGAACTGAAGCTAAACTGCCTACTTACTAATGAATGGTCAAAGGCTATCTATAAAATTGGATAATAACCTTGTCACTGAGATCTGGGAAGTCAAACATTGAGTTGATAGCATCAAAATGGAGGAAGGCTCAACCCTGAGTCACAGAGAAGAATCTCAGCAGACACACATCTAACTTTATCTGAGTGAGAAATAATCTTCTGTGGTGCTAAATCACTGCAATTTGGGGGTCTGTATGGTATATCTGTAACCATAGTGCAGCCTACCCAGACCAATATCTTGTAGTATTGTGCTGCCATAATAAAATCCAAGACAGTGAAAAGTTGGGCTGCGGCTTGCAACAAACTGAACTATCCTATTCAATTTGTCCACTTTTTTTTTCTTTTGTTTTTTGCAGCACGTGGGCTCTCTTGTTGAGACCTGCGGGCTTAGTTCCCCATCAGAGATCAAACCCGTGTCCGCTGCACTGGGAGGTGGATTCTTTACCACTGGACCACCAGACAAGTCCCTCAATTTGTCCATTTTTAAAACAAGGTTGAGTCCTTTACTTTTGATTCAAAATATCCCTAATTCAAACACATATTTAATAAAAACCAGAGAGTGGCATGGACATATATACACTACCAAATGTAAAATAGCTAGTGGGAAGCAGCCACATAGCACAGCTCGGTGCTTTGTGACCACCTAGAGGTGTGGGATAGGGAGGGTGGGAGGGAGACGCAAGAGGGAGGAGATATGGGGATATATGTTTATGTATAACTGATTCACTTTGTTATAAAGCAGAAACTAACACACCATTGTAAAGCAATTATACTCCAATAAAGATGTTAAAAAAAACTATAAAAATGCAAAGATTTGGGTATCTTTTTTTTTTTTTGGCCACGCGGCATATGGGATCTTACTTCCCTGACCAGGGATCAAACCCGCGCTCCTTTCATTGGAAGTGCAGAGTTTTAACCACTGGACTGCCAGGGAAGTCCTGTAGGATTTGGGTATCTTAAAAATAAACAAGACAGTTAACTTGCTTCAAGGAACACTCAAGATAATAAAAAAGGTAAATATGCAGGAAAATAATTGATATTTAGAATAATATATCCCTATTAAGTAATATACTAAGTACTGAGAGAGCCTAGAGAATGTGCAATAAATTGAGCTTGAAGGTGTCAAGGAGGGCTTTGCAGAATGGAAAGTATTTAAGTAATGTTTTAAAGGAAAACATGAATTTGGCAGATGAAAGTGACAATTAGCTGGTCCAAAGAGAGTGAACAGTAATGTGCAAAAGTAAGAAAAATGGCAAAGGTAAGATCACAAGGAGCCTATCATGCAGGAATGGGAAATGGCACAGTGATGAGTCTGTACAGTTTTGCAAGAGCCACATAATAAAGGTTTTTGTAAAAAAACAAAGATAATTTTAAAAATTCTTACAAGTAACATGGAGTGAAGTTGCATTTTGGGATCAATTGAATGTGAGGAGAGGAAAGGAAAAGAAGAATAAAATGACTTTCTGAATTGGAGAGATGTATGTAAATAGATACACTACTGGGTAATTGCATATATATCAGATGATTAAATTTGGGGAATATCCCACTGTATGTGTTTTGGTAGCTGTTTTGAGGGGCCTATGGGAATTACAGCCATTTGGTAGGAGATTTAGATAATCTCATTACATTGCAGGCTCGAAGTTCATGTTTTTGTCAAATACACATGAAATCTGGATGAAAAATATATCTCCAGAGGCCCAGAAAGTGCTCTTGTGCAGATCTCACAACTCCTCCTTTGTTCAATTTTCTTAGCTTGGAATGAAGAGTATAATCACTTCTTTAAAAAAAGATTTTATAGTATATTCAGTTGTATACATATATAAATATATGTGTATATAATATATGTATATATATAAAACTAAAATGATATATAAAATGTAATTGCTATTCTATGATGTCTTTATTTCCTAATTTGATATTGCCAGATCTTCCAATTTATTTGTGGTTCATTATAACATTGATTATATAAATTAGCGTGTGTTTGCCCTTAGTTTTGCAAACTGTTATAGAGCAGGTGTCATGTCTTTAAAAGTGTTGCTGAGTAACACCAGGCATGAAAGCATTCACCTGAGGGAGCTTAATATGTAACCATCTAGAGGCTCACCATTTGTAAATTACTCCCTGGGTGTAAATTAACCACTTTAGCAATGTGTCAAAGTGTGAATAAGTATTATTCTGATCCTTACTTTTTAATGTCATTAAGGTATTATAGAGTAATAACTTCAGTAAGCTTGATCATGATCATGATCACGACCAAATAATGAATACACATTTCTTTTGAAGTGCATACTAGGTAACTTGAGAAGTTCATTAACACATTTGGAAATTGAGAGTTAATTAATAATGATAAAGATTAAATGTTTTGTGCAAGTAGCATATCTGCTTTTATTTCTTGGTTAACTTTTAATATATTATATAAATACTGCATTATTTTTCTGAGAAAAATTTAAGGGATATGCATTCTAAGATTCCTCTTTTTAACAAGTCCACGTCAGATCATCCAATTTTCAAAATCTAATATATAACTTCATTTTGCAGAACATGTTGTAAGTAGTCTATAGAACATTTTTTGCACTATAAATATCTATTTTAATGTATTTTATCATAACTAAATGTAGCTATTAGTACTACATAGGCCCATGCAAAGTGTGACTTTCCCTCAATAAAAATGTGATTTTCACAAAGAATTATAGTTTTTTTTTTATACTTGCCACAGTTCACAGAATATTATTTATCAAGCATCTATAAGTCAAATAATGACATATAAGAATTAACAATATTGAATATGCAAGTGTATATAAAATTTTGTAACCATGCTCAATTGGCTCACATAATCATGGAAAGTAAATGAAAATGATATTAACTTTATTAGAAAATCATTATAAAGACTTAAAATAATTAAAGTTTAGTTCATTATTTGAAACCATTCTTATACTTACCACCACCACCAAATGTGAACAAGGTGAGCAGTCTTCATAGTTTGTTTTAAATCTTAGTTTATGTATGTAATTGTTTTTATACGTATGAGATTCATCACAATTGAATGAGTCAAAGTTTCATCATCATGTAAAACCAAATGTATTTAAGAGTCCTGGAATGTAATATTTTCAGGATCCATATGACATCCTGCTCCAGTGCCATGAAAGAGCTGTAATAAAGCTAGACTTCATATCATTCCCTTACCCATAGTTACAGTAATTACTAGGAATTTTACAGCTAAAACACTTCAACTGGCTGATGTCCCTTAAGGATCATAAATTAACAGATTATGCCCCTGTACTTCCATGTTGACCCTGATGTCCTCCTTATAGGCTTATAGCAATCAGACAGCTGTATTACTTTGTTTTGTTTTGTTTTAAACAAACCAATAACTAATCTTGAAATTCAAGTAAAATATAAACATTAATTAACACTTTTCAAATTGTAGAAAGCTCAACATGAATAAACGTACAATTTTACAAAAGAAAAAGTCATGGTTTAGACATTCTCCAAGACTAGCTTGAAAATAGGGATGTGAACATATGTACTATTTAATGATTTGTGATTATTAAATGTATCTTTGATGTATTTGCCATGACTTATATCCTTAAATCTTAGAAGTTAAATTCAGATACCGTGAAATGCAATACACTGATACTAATATTACAAGAGACTCAATATATCAATTTGAAGGGAAGCAATTTTTTATTGATTAGCGTGAAAAATGAGTCAATACCTGTTTCACTCTTATGACTACCCCAAACAAAAATAGTTACAATAACAACAAATGAACAGCATTGAAGCACAGTTGATCCTCATTATTCATGGTTTTACTATTTACAGATTATCTAAAATAAACTCAAGCTATGATTTTCTCTTTGATTAATTCAGTTCCAAATTTTGTGGAGAGGTATTTTCCTAAGTTACAAAAACATTATTTATAACCTATGCTTTCAATTAAAGACATCCAAGGTCAGAAAGAATAATTGGGGAAAGGTCCATTACGTCGTGTGTTTACAAAAAATGGAAGGTATGGTCTGTAATTATATACAAAGAGTAAGCTCTACATAAGGATGAGAGATGAAATCACCAGTTGGAAGCTTGAGTAACAACAAAATGTCCATAAAATGTTGTCTAAGTGCAAGAAATATCTCATTTATATTGGTCAATAGCATGTAGAGGCCAGCCTTGGTAAAAGAGACATGAATGGGGTGTAAGCATTGTCTTTTCAAACACAGCTTGTACCTTCCTTTATTGAAGGTTTAAGAAGCCAAATTAAAAGCAAGAACTGGTTAGACAGCTGAATACGTCTATAATATAAACGTTGCATTCAAGTACATGGTTACTTTAGTTGGGCTCATGTCTTTTTCAAGAAACACAACTCTAGTGATATAAAGATTCTTAAAATAGATATTCCCTTAAACCCTGTAAGACTCAAAACATAACCCTATTCACATTAGACGTGTAATGTTTTCTATATGTATGTAAATAGCCATGTGTAGAAAATTTTTTATAAAAGAGTAAATTTCTTCATTTAAAAAAAGGTCTGTATCATTAATATCACTATAAAATGTATGCTTCTGCCTTTGTTAGAGCACACACTGTATTTTATTTGAGTTGACAATTTCAGACAGATGTTAGGATCTAAGTTTGCTGTTTTCAGTGGGGAAAAAGGAACTCAAAGAGTTAGTTAGGAACCATCTCAGAAGACTTAAAGGCAACCCTTCTTTACAGTATTTATGGATTTCTTTAATGTGATCTGGATACAGGATTAATGCCCATATTTTTTGTTTACAATTAACTCTTTTAATTCTTGGTAATATTCCAAAATGTACTTCAGAGATACGTTTCTCTACTCCATTGTGACATTACTTTTAATTTGTCGTCTAGTCCATATGTTCTAGATTCAATATATTTTCAGTAAAGTATACAACTATATTGCAAAAATTGTGTTTAAAATTCTAATTTGAAAAACATTTGGATTTATGGTACTCATGTCTGAAACCAGAGGAGATAATACAAATAGACAGTAACATTTTTTAATTGAAAAGGTATAGATAGATAGATAGATAGATAGACAGATAGATAATGATTTTGTAACTCTGGAAACACTGTATCTATAATTTTCTATATAGGAACGTATATGTACATCAGTTCTGATACAAATCTTTTAGATACTACCATGGAAGTCAAACCAAATTATTTCCCAAAATGGAACAATAAATGAACATTTAATACAGAACACATTTTTAAAAAGTGGTTGAAATGTGTTTCAACATTCATTTTATTTTAAGAAAAATGTTTTGTTAAATGTCTAACTTTAGGTGTATCACACTCAATTGAAAATGAATAGCAATATCTTCATTCTAATTTAACTTATATTATTTACCATAACCATCAATTTCAAGAAGATAATTTAAAAATGGTATATGGGAATATATCCCATAGGATTCCAAATTATCCATAAATAACTCAAATTGATTGTAAATATAAATTAAGTGTATCATCAATAGAACTTACCTTATAAAATTATTTTAAACTAATAGAATAATTTAAACATCATAAGAATCCAGGTATTCATCTTTTTTCCTGAGCAAGTTTGCAAATCCCTTTAATAAATAAAATGATGACATTTGGTATAATTAGGTTCAAAACCTCTCATAAAATACCATCCATTTAATAGTTTGCATTTAACAGACTACCACAGCTTTAGAAAAAATTCCATAATGAACAGTTAAAGCAAATGTCATCCTACTCAACCACTTTTATTTATTTAGTGGAGAAAACATGAATAGGAATTCAGATACATTAGGACAGTATAATAATTCTATCACATTAATAATGCAGATGGCACAAGAAGGTTAATTACATCTAAAGTGAACAGATTTTGTTTGTAATGTTCTTTCTTTAGATACTGCTCACTCTACCTCCATAACCAAATGCAATTACTTTCTTCCCCTTTTCTTCTAACAAAAATTTGCACATGTGGGCATATAGTCCTTTATAAAGATGATTAAATCATTCATTCCAAACTTATCACCACCTTCAAGAAACTAGTTTGGCATCTAAAGTTATACTTCCGTTAGAACATTTTAGAACTGTTTTACCCTAAGAATCACTATATGAAAATACAGAAGAATTAATCCAATCCCAAACGTATTATGTGTGGCATACATTATATACAATATTATCTTCTTCATTTATTGAATGATTATCTTGTTTATTCATTCAGCCAACACATACTGCGCTATATACTAAATATACAATCATAGGTACAGATGAATATAGTCCATGCCTCATGGTGCTTGTGGTCCATTGGGAAAGATTGATAATAGTAAAATAATCACACAAAAACAAAAAAGACAGTTTTCTTTAAGACAGCCATCCACAAATAATGGGTTTGCTGTATTTGTATTTAGTCATATTAAATAAAATTAATTAAATACATAGTCATATTATTCATGTTAAACATAAACATCCATGATAATTGTCACCTTCAGGCAGGACACGATTTTTATTATAAATCATGGGCCCTGGAGACAGACTGCCTAGGTTAGATCCTGGTTCACATATTAGCTGTGTGACCTTGGATAATTTACTAAGCTCCTCTTTATCTCAATTTCTTCATCTTTAAAATGGGGATAATTATGATACCTCACAGGGTTGTTGTGAAGATGAAGTAAACTAACATTTGTAGAGCATTTGAACAGTACTGGGCACATTATAGTACAATATCAGTATTTACCTATTAAATAAAAATGACTAAATAAGTAAATTGACAATGAAAATTAGTGTACAACTTACTGTGCATATATTACTTAAAGAATTCAACTTTTGGTTATTTTCAAAACATTTTCCAATGAAAGAATCACTTCAGGTACATGTGAATCAGTACACACCTATTTGTAGTCAAACACTGGTATATATGGTAAGAAACCATTTAAAAAGATGCACTACAAAAATAGAGATAGGCCAGGTGCATCCTTTTTTTAATGAATTTCAAATTACAAAAAGATATTTTTGGGGAAAAATGAGTTAAAAACCTTAAGCATTTATTGTATGTGCGTGTGTTTGTGTGTGTATCTCCGTGTATGTGCCATTTATAGCTAATTTTGGTAAGTTTTTATTAGCTTTCTTTAGTAGGTAATTATGGGAATTATTAGTTATGAAAATATGCATCACTTTCTTGAACTAATGTACTTCTTTAGCCTTCTGTATCATCTCAATGATTAAAGGATTTAGAAGTTTCTTGGCTTTCCTGTACAGTGTGATCCTTAAAAAATTTATTGCCATTATATTTTCTTATATTTATGACAGCAGCAACAAATTAGCTAATGCATAATTACCTTAAAAATATTTGTAAATCAATGCCCAGTCTCTGTTCTATCGTTGGCCAATAGGTCAGTGGCGTCCCAAATTACATTTATTTATTTCCTCAAGATTATCCTTATATACTGGACATTTATTGCACAGAATCTGCCCATTCATAGAGGCTCTTATGTTTCCATTACAGTTGATTCATATCAAAATGATATTTTTGCTCTGAAAAAATATAGGTTTTTTGCATATGAATGTACTCCTCTGAACACTCCTTCTTTAAAAACTTGTGTAAGAATACAACAATAATATGTTGTTTGGAAAATCCCTTGTCAACATGTGCACATCTAGTAAAATGTCTGGAAAATAAAAGTCTTTGTTTAAGATTTTTAAGCTAGTTCTATATCTTAGAAAAATAAATTACTTCAGGCTTAAATTAATCTGGGTTCCTTGAAGAGAAAATGTTATCTTTCAGATACTTTAAATTATGTTTTTTATGTCTTAATTTCTTAAAGTTCAAAAACGGGAAACTGTGCTCTATTAAAAATTATTTTATTTAGCAATTTTGTTTTTTGCTCCCCTTGCCTATTAGATGCTGGAAAGTGATTACATGGAAAGGCCATGATTTTTCAAAACTGACAAGTTGTATAAACTAGAAAAATAATGTAAATATTAAAGAAGCAGATCTCAATTCTATAAAATTTCATTTTATATATTAGTAATGAATTCAATAACTGTCAATAACATTGAAAACTAATATTTTTAATTAATTTATATAAAAAAGAAGAATTCTCATGTTACAAATATTTTCACATGTTTTATGTGGGATTATTAAGCATTTTTCTGTAAATAAGAATATATGAATATTTGTGATACCCATAGTTCAAGTAATTTCAGTCTGTTTGTACAGACATTCCAAAGAGACTTTATTATATTTGGAAAAAATCATTATGCTGGCCCACGAATATGTCATTTAATTTTAAAATACCCTCTTTTCTTGCTAAGAATGTGTCCTACAGACATAAGAAGCATTCAAATGGATATTTTTGAATTCACAGTAGTAAAACTAAAGCTGCCATGATTTCAATGTGTGCAGATCTTAGAATGATAGATAGCTAACACATCTGCATACAATAAGTATGAGATCATAGAGAAATGTGCAGACCATTTTAAAATCTGGCTTTCCCAACACTTTTCTCTTGCTTCTTAGAAATACCAAGTTGGAAATACAACAGATAAAGGCCAGGTATTTCCGATCAAGATATTACCTTTGCTAAATGTATTTGATTCTCCTATATTAATTTACATAATGTCCAGTCCATTTTTTTGCAAAGTGATGGTACTATTATAATAATATTTCACAAAACACATAATAAAATATTCATTTAGAGAGAGAGAGATTAATTGATTTATTTTTCCTGAAGGGCTGCTATATTTTCTTTTCTCAGATAGCTATCTATTATTTATTTTTATAATTTATTTCCCAAGAAACTGGGAATTATTGTCATGTTTTAAATTCACTAATTACATATGCTATTAATTAAGATGTTTGAATATTTTTTAAAATAAAATTATTTTCCTGTTTGGATGGGGAGGGATCTTCCATTGCTTCTGGATGGAGATGATCTTCACTGACACGACAGAAGGATCTGGAGTGGAGGATTAAGGACATGGAAATGTGGAGGTGATTGGAAGGCCCTCCTTACAATTTTTGAGAATGGAAGTCTAGGCTCTCCTGTTGGCATTTACTGGCATGGGTGGAGGCCATTTGTGTGTGTGTGTGTGTGTGTGTGTGGTGTTTTTTCTGGGGTAGAGTAGAAATGTCTTAAAGTTTTCTGCATTGCTAGGCCACTTCTTTTCTTGTACTTTGGCTAGAGAGAACAGAGTTTTGTCATGGTATTATTTTCTATACCTGTTGGTGTTTCAGGTTGCTTTTTTAACTCCAAGTTTGGCAAATATGAAGCAAAAGAGAACTGAGGGCATTAACCTCCTTGTCATCCCCACATGCCACCTTTCATAGTTTTCTTAGGTTTGTTTTATATACAATTTCCAGGGTTTTCATTTATACTTACTGGAAGGAATAGGGAAAAATATATTTATTTTACCTTCTCAGAGTCCTAGTGGTAAGTCATATAACTTCCACTACTATCTAGGGAAAAAAGGTCACTCCCCTCTGTGAAGTGAAAACCATGTGGGGAGCAGTAATAAGTCACTTTTACCCTTCACAACCAAATACATTTTACTGAAGGCCTACTGCACAGTTTCAGTTCTCAAACTCTCACCCCAACACAGCAGTAACAAGGAGCCCACCTCCCAACCTTAGGTGTCAACTAAGGCCAAGTGGGAAATCTAGATCTTTAATCCCATCTGGCAGTAAGAAGGTGATGACTGCACATCCCCTGCTGCAGCCATGTGAGAGAAAGCCAGCAAAAACAGAAGATTTAAGTAAAATCCAGAGTCTTATAATATTCAAAATATCAAGGTTTCACTCAAGTTACTCATCATACCAAGACCCAGGTAGAACTCAAACTGAATGAAAAAGATAATCATCAGACACCAACACTGAGATAAAGGATATTTAGAATATTTGGCAAAGTTTTGAAACCATCCATTATGGAAATTCTTCAGTGATGGAAGTTCTTCAATGAGAAATAATAAACATGCTTAAAAAAATGAAAAAAAAAAGAAATAGAAGAAATAAAAAAGAACCAACTGCAAATTTTAAACGTGAAGAATATAATTACTGCGGAAAAATAAATGGATAGGCTCCAGAGCAGAATCGCGGAAACAGAAGAAAGAACCAGTGAATTGGAAGATAGACAATGACATTTGTTTCACTGGAGACTTGGAAGAATAGAAAAAAGTTGGCATCTATATAGATAGATAGATACATAATACATACATACCTAGTAATAATTAGAACAACTACAAAAATCTATACATAGAGATACACTCAACAATACTACAGGCAGATAAAAATGGAACTCTAAAAAATCTCAAATAACCCACAGAAAGGCAGAAAAGAAAAAGAAAAAACAGGAAATAAAAGTAGCAGATTTAGCCCTAATTAAGTTAAATGTAAATCATCTCAATATAGCAATTAAAAGACAGATGGGCAGAGTGGATTAAAAATATGACCCAACTCTACATTATCTACAAGAAACTCACTTCAAATATAATGATATAGATCAGTAGTAAGTAAAGAGATGGAAAAAGCTATACCATGCAAACAAAGAGAGCAGGTGTGACATATTAATGTATGAGAGCAAAGAAAATTATCAGAAAAGGGGAGACTACATAATAATGAATCAATACTCCAAGAAGGCAATGCACAAAGCAACAGAACTGCAAACTATGTGAGGTAAATACTAACAGAAAAGAATTAGGCAAATCTACAATTAACTTGGAGACATCAATGACCTTCTCTCAACACCTGGTAAAACAATTAGACATAAATTCAACAAATATATAGAAGAACTGAAAAACACATTCAATCAATATTTAAATAACCCTCCACCTTAAAACAGCAGAATATGCATTCTTTTCAAGTGCACAGAACATATACCAAGATAGACCACATCCTGAGCTAAAACAAATGTCAACCAATTTAAAGAATTGAAATAATAAAAGTGTAGACTCAAACTAGAACTCTATAATAGAAAGATAACAGGAAAATTTCCTAACACTTTTCAATAACACATTCTAAATAACAATGAGTCATTGAGGAAGTTTCAAGACAAATCAGAAAGAACATTGAACTGAATAAAAATGAAAATATAACATGCAGAAATTTGTGGGACACAGTAAACAGTGCTGAGAGGGAAATTTATAGCACTAAAATAGAAAATGACTCAAGTGAATTATCAAAGTTTCTACCCGAAGAGTATAGAAAAAAAAAAAAAGACACAAAAAAGCAGAAAAAAAAAATCAAAATAGCAGTATAAATCAATAAAATTGAAAACAGAAAACTAATGGAGAAAAATTAATGAAATAAGAGCTGTTTTCTTTTAATCAATAAAATTGACAAACCTCTGCAAGATTGAAAGAAAAAAGGAGACAAGACACAAACTACTGATACCATAGATCTTGCAGATATCAAAAGGATGTTAAAGAAGCCCTACAAACAACATAACTTTCACACCTTATTTTGAGGAATTGGTTGAAATGGACCAATTCCTCAAAAACACAACATACCCAAACCCACCCAACATAAAGTAGTTTGAATAACCCTACAACAATTAAGCAAATTTAATTTGTATTTTTAAATTCCCCAAATAAAAAGATAAAGGCAAACAGTTTGACTAGAGAATTTTTCCAAATGTTTAAAAAAGAATTAATGCTAATTCTATAAAATCTCTTCTAGAATATAGGGATTTTTTTTTTGCATTTTAGGTCATAAAAGTAGTTTTACCCTGATATGAAAACTAGACCACAAAAATATTCAAAAAAGATAAATACAGATTAATACTTCTCATAAACATAGAGGCAAAAAATTCTTAAAATATTAGAAAATAGAATTCAGCAATACATACAAAGATTTATAAAGCATAACCAGTGGAGTTTGTTCCAGGTATGTAAGTCTAGTTCAATATTTGAAAACCAAACAATGTAACCTAACATGTTAATGGGAAAAATAAGAAAAATCACATGATGATGACAATCAATGTCAAAAAAGCATTTAACAAAATCCAACATCTATTGATGATAAAATCTCTCAGTAAAATAGGAATAGAGGAGAACTGCCTCAAGTTGATAAAGGTATCTACAAAAAACCTACAGCTCACCATAATACTTAGAGGTGAAAGACTGAAGGCCTTCTTCCCAAGATCATGAACAAGTCAAGTATGTCTGCTCTTGCCACTCTTGTTCAACACTGCTAGAAATTCTAGTGCGCAATCAGCAAAAATGAAAATAAAAACCATAGAGATTGTAAAGCAAGAAATAAAAATATCCCTACTTGCAGATGCTATAATTGTCCAGGTAGGAACAAGGAGTCTACAAAAAACCCAAAGTTCCTAGACCTAATAAGTGAGTTCAGGAAGGTCAGAGTAGACAAGATAAACATACAAGAATCAATTGTATTTCTATAATAGCAATGGACACAGACAGCAAAATTAGAAATACAATACTATTTATAATTGCTCAAAATAAATGAAACATTTAGGTTCCAATCTAATAAAACACGTCAGGGCTTGTATGCTAAAACTACAAAATGCCGATGAAATCAAATAATTTCTAAATAAATGAAGAAATAAACTGTCTCATGGATTAGAAGACTCAGCACTGTATAGATGTCAAGTCTCCCCAGATTGATATATAGATTTTAACACAATTTCTATCTATATCCTAGCAAGAAGTTTTATGCATACAGACAAAATTATTCTAAAATTTGTATGGAAAGATAAAGGAATTAGAATAGGTGAAACAACTTTGAAAAAGCCATTTCATGACTTGTATAGCTAGAGTAATCTGGACAGTGTGGTATTGGCAGAGGGATAGACATAAATCAATGGAAGAGAAATAGAAAATACAAAGGAGACAAAATATGCAGAATTATTTTTTGACACAGGTGCACAAGAAGTTAAATGGAGGAAAGATAGCCTTTTCAACAAATGGTTTTATAGCAATTTGACATACATATGACATCCATTTTATAGGCAAGATGTAAACCGTGACCTAATTCTCACACCTTATACAAAAACCTAAAATGGATCACAGACTAACATGTAAATAAAACTATGAAATTTATAGAAAAAATAATGAGTCACTGGTATCTAGGATTAAGCAAAACTTTTTTAGACTTGACACCAAAAGCACAATACATAAAAGGAAAAATTAATAAATTGATTTCATCAACTTCAAAACTTTTGCTCTGTGAAAGATTTAAGAGGATATGAAGACAATCTATAGAGTGGGCAAAAATATTTACAAACCAGATATCTGACAAAGGACTATTATTTAGAATATGTAAAAAACTCTCATAACAGAAAAATATCCTATTAGAAAATGGACAAATAATATGAAGAGACATTTCACTAAAGAGAATATGTAGATGGCAAATAAACACATGAACAGATGTTCCACATCATCAGCCATTAGAAACTGCAAATTAGGGGCTTCCCTGGTGGCACAGTGGTTGAGAGTCCATCTGCCAATGCAGAGGACACGGGTTCGTGCCCCGGTCCGGGAGGATCCCACATGCCGCGGAGCGCCTGGGCTCGTGAGCCATGGCCGCTGAGCCTGCGCATCCGGAGCCTGTTCTCCGCAACGGGAGAAGGCACAACGGTGAGAGGCCCGCGTACCGCAAAAAAAAAAAAAAAAAAAGAAACTGCAAATTAAAACCACAATGAAAGATCACTACACAACTATCAGAAAAGCTAAAAGAAAAAAGAGGGACAGCACTAAATGTTGGTGATGTGGAAAAAACTGGATCACTCATACATTGTTGTGGGAATATAAAGTGTTATAGCTTCTCTAGGAAACATTTTGGAAGTTTGTTAAAAACAAAAGCACAAAACTACTATACAACTCAGCAACTGTACTCACTTATTTAAACCAGACATGAAAACGTATACACACATAAATGTATATACAAATGTTTCCATAATAGAACAAAACTGGAACCAGCCCTGATGTCCTTGGGTGAATAGTTAAACAAATTGTGGTACATCTGTATCGTAAAATTCTACTCAGCTGCAGATAGGAGTGGATTATTGGTAAATGCAGAAACCTGGATGAATCTTCAGAGAAAGATACTGAGTGGGAAAAAAAAAGCCAATTTCCAAGGTTACATATTGTGATTTATTTACATAGCACTTTTAAAACAAAGGTGAGAAAAACCCACAGATTTTTAAATGGTTTCCTCACTTTTTATTTATTTATTGAAGCTTATTGAAATTTTAATAAAAATTAATATTTGCTTGTAAAGCGATGTTAATAGTTTGCATATATGTGATTCTGCCTGAAAAGAATATTTTCTTAAATTATCAAAAATATTTTTTCTCCAACACATCATTTTTATGGATATTATTTTATGATGTTTTACAATTATTTTTCTACAAAACTGTACGTCATGATTCAAAAGTGAACAATGCAGATGAAGTTCCTCTGTCTCACAACAAATAACAGTCAATAAGAAATATATGAAGAAAAAAAAAGAAATATATGAACCACGCTGAACTTAAAATGCAGGCCAAAGCTCCTGGCTAAAACATAAAAGAGAAATGGCTTGTCATTTCTCGTTACTATATTTAAACATTTGCTCACTGGAGAGCAGAAAATTAAACACTTATTATTCACATAAGGTCTTTTTATTTTAACATCTTTTTTGGAGTATAATTGCTTTATAATGTTCTGTTAGTTTCTGCTGCACAACAAAGTTAATCAGCTATATATATATATATATATACACATATATATATGTGTGTATATATATATATATATATATATATATATATATATATATACATATATCCCCATATCCCCTCCCTCTTGCGTCTCCCTCCCACCCTGCCTATCCCACCCCTCTAGGTCATCCTAAAGCACAGAGCTGATCGCCCTGTGCTATGTAGCTGCTTCCCACTAGCTATCTATTTTACATTTGGTAGTGTATATATGTCAATGCTACTCTCTCACTTCGTCCCAGCGTACCCTCCCCCCTCCCACAATGTCCTCAAGTCCATTCTCTATGTCTGCGTCTTTATTCCTGTCCTGCCCCTATGTTCTTCAGAATTATTTTTTTAGATTCCATGTATATGTGTTAGCACACGGTATTTGCTTTTCTCTTTCTGACTTACTTCACTCTGTATGACTGACTCTAGGTCCATCTACCTCACTACAAATAACTCAATTTCATTTCTTTCTATGGCTGAGTAATATTCTATTGTATATATGTACCACATCTTCTTTATCCATCCGTCAATGGACACTTAGGTTGCTTCCATGTCCTGCCTATTGTAAACAGAGCTGCAATGAACATTGTGGTATGTGACCCTTTTTGAATTATGGTTTTCTCAGGGTATATGCCCAGGAGTAGGATTGCTGGGTCATATGGTAGTTCTATTTGTAGTTTTTTAAGGAACCTCCATACTCTTCTCCATAGTGGCTGTATCAATTTACATTCCCACCAATAGTGCAAGAGGGTTTCCTTTTCTCCACACCCTCTCCAGCATTTATTGTTTGTAGATTTTTTGATGATGGCCATTGTGACTGGTGTGAGGTGATACCTCATTGTAGTTTTGATTTGCATTTCTCTAATGATTAGTGATGTTGAGCATGCTTTCATGTGTTTCTTGGCAATCTGTATATATTCTTTGTAGAAGTGTCTATTTAGGTCTTCTGCCCATTTTTGGATTGGGTTGTTTGTTTTTTTTGATATTGAGCTGCATGAGCTGCTTGTAAATGTTGGAGATTAATCCTTTGTCAGTTACTTCATTTGAAAATATTTTCTCCCTTTCTGAGGGTTGTTTTTTCATCTTGTTTATGGTTTCCTTTGCTGTGCAAAAGCTTTTAAGTTTCATTAGGTCCCATTTGTTTATTTTTGTTTTTATTTCCATTTCTCTAGGAGGTGGGTCAAAAAGGATCTTGCTGTGATGTATGTCATAGAGTGTTCTGCCTATGTTTTCCTCTAAGAGTTTTATAGTATCTGGCCTTACAGTTAGGTCTTTAATCCATTTTGAGTTTATTTTTGTGTATGGTGTTATGGAGTGTTCTAATTTCATTCTGTTACATGTAGCTGTCCAGTTTTCCCAGCACCACTTATTGAAGAGGCTGTCTTTTCTCCACTATATTTTCTTGCCTCCTTTATCAAAAATAAGGTGACCATATGTGCATGGGTTTATCTTATACTTTTGATTACAGCTTTGCATTTACTTTTTAAAAGTAAATGTCTATCTTTAATGAGTTAATTCCTAAAGAATAGAAAGATTTATCTCTTTCTGGTAGGTAGAATAATACTCTCCCAAAGATATCCACACCCTAGTTTCTGGAACCTGTGAATATGTTAACTTATGGCAAAAGGTACAGATGTAATTGAGATTATGGACCTTAAAATATCCTGGATTATCCAGATGACAGAACACATTAAAAATGGAAGAGGCAGAGCTTCCCTGGTGGCACAGTGGTTGAGTCCGCCTGCCGATGCAGGGGACAAGGGTTCGTGCCCCGGTTCGGGAAGATCGCACATGCCGCAGAGCGGCTGCGCCCGTGAGCCATGGCCGCTGAACCTGCGCGTCCGGAGCCTGTTGCTCTGCAACGGGAGAGGCCACAACAGCTTGAGGCCCGCGTACCGCAAAAAAAAAAAAAAAAAAAAAATGGAAGAGGCAAGCAGAAGGCTTGGTCAGAGAAAAGAGAAGAAAGAAGGAGAAATTGAAAGAATAAAAAGGACTCAAACTGCCCTTGCTGGCCTTTTGGAAGGATGAAGGGAAACAGGAGCCAAGGAATGAGGGTGGCCTCTAGAAGCTAAGAATTGCCTTCAGCTGGTAGCCAGCAAGGATGTAGCCATTTCTATCACAGGACCATAAAGAAGCAAATTCTGCAAATGAATCCTCCAGAAAGGAATGCAGCTGACCAACACTATTTTTCACCTGTTGAGCCCGGTGTTGGAGTTCTGTCTTACAGAAATGTAAAATAATAAGTCTGTGTTGTTTTAAGTCATTGAGTTTGTGATAATTATTTATGAAGCAATGGAAAGCTAATACACTATCTTAATGCACTTTCAGTTTATATTGTTTTACTATTATAGTATTATATTATTATTCCTACCATTTCCCTCATCTTTTGTCTTGAAAAAAGATAACAGGTAAACAGTAAAGCAGAGAGAAAAGGCAAAGAGAAAACTTCCTGTAGTATTTCGAAGAGCTTGCCACTTATGCCTGTGTTCCAGAGGCCCAGATCCTTCCTTGCCTGCCCTTTGATTCTCTAAGTTCCCATTGTGCCTTGTTATACATATGTATTTTACCTTAAATCATCAAATATGTGACTATTTTATGTTTGTGACCAAGAGTTCCAATTAATATGACAGGAAAATATTAATATCTTACAAAGATGTGTTACTATTTTTGTTACTTAATGAGAGGTATAGAGGCCATTATGTTTCTCTCTCATTTTTATGCTGTTTTGGCTGTAAAGGACATCAGAGAGAAGTAGTTTACTTATGTATCAATTTTATGCTTTCCCTTCATTTTGTCAGCTTGTTCTCTGTTTTATTCCTGAATGTTCAGCCACCTCAAATGCTTTACTGGAGTAGAAAGAACATAAATAAATATAATATGTCCATTTCTATTTTATTGTTCTACTAATTTATAAAATAATCCAAGTGATATAATATGATCACTACTATTCCATTTTTATATTGTGTAATTAATGATGAAACATAATTATGAAATAAAAGATTAATGTTCATATTCTGTTTCTTAGAATCCTGGGTCTCTGAGGAAGTGCCTTAAGAGTTTCAGAACATAAATGCTTTTTGCCAAATAATAAATTAAATTACCTAATGAAGCACTTCATAATTCTCTTATAAATTGGTTTTCCCTGTCTATGAAAAAAAAATTTACCTTACTAAAAATATTTGACATTCAGTAATAAAACAAGAAAACTTCATACTATTGTATTGTGGGCAACAATCTATCACTGGTGACGTCCTAAGATTAGGAAAGAGACATTATTCAAGATCAAGAAGAATTTTCAACATTATTGTTTATCCATTAAATCCAAATTTTTGTGACATATGTTTAAGTCAAAATTAATTCTGGATGTTATTTATTATTTATTTTTCAAGGGCATGTGAATTATGTACCAGAGGCCAGGAAATATTTCTTAAGGTCCCTGCATAATAAAGGTACTAAGTTTTAGGCCTAGCAAACCCTTTTCTCAGCGCAGCAAGAAAAATACAAAACTATTTATGTTATTAGTGGATTTCTAAGCAGGCGCACACCTCACTACCTGTTCTGGACTCACTATAAGCCAGTATATGTATTGCCTTATCTGACTTTAAAGCACCAAATATAATTTGTTGTGCTACAATGCAACTTTAGTTCATTTGTGATTTATAAATGGGGAAATGAAATCAATATGTTACTTGATTTTTGCTAGTTTATACATAGCACTCTTAACATTTAGCGTTGTGGACCACCAAGCATTAGCCGCTAAATGCAAAGTAGCAGAATGGGAGTCAGCAAGGTACTAACTAGAATGCTCCGCATAACACCACACTTTGCCTGTTCTTCCTATAGGCTAGCCAGTGCTGAGAATCTTGCTTTTATTTCCACTACTTAGTAGCCTCAGTCCTCCCTTACGCCCTCTCCTATCAAGCTACCTTCACCTTTTTATAATTTAAAGATGAAGTCCTATGTTTACTGTAGATTTTTAAAATAATTTAAAACGTTTAAACTTTTTTTTTTTTTCTATATGCGGGCCTCCCCCTGCTGTGGCCTCTCCTGCTGCGGAGCACAGGCTCCGGACGCGCAGGCTCAGTGGCCATGGCTCACGTGCCCAGCCTCTCTGCAGCGTGTGGGATCCTCCTGGACCGAGGCACGAACCTGTGTCCCCTGCATCGGCAGGCGGACTCTCAACCGCAGCGCCACCAGGGAAGCCCCTTAACTTTTGTGTTTTTGATAGAGCTTTAGGTACAAAACTGCCTTTTCTTTGAATGGATTGCCCATATCTGTATTTTCCCATAATCCTATTCTAGTTAGTATAAGAGTTTACAGAATGCATACACAGGTATAGAGGAACACCTTTAATTTTTTAATGCTTAATACTGAATTATAGACATTCCTTGTATACTTGTGATCTAGAAAATACATCACTGCTATTATTGCTATTACTATTATTATTTCTACTATACTAACATCACTATTACCACCAACTCCCGTACATAGATAAGTCACTACTCTGTTCTAGATATGCACAAAATGCTTAAAGATATTATTTTGTATATCGCTTACATTAATTTTATAAGCTATTATTTTACAGATGAGGAATTAAGCCTTTGTAAGGAAAACAACTCGTTTTTTGTTTTTTATTTTCTACATAGAACATTTTCGTAACTTGATGTGTAGGGTTTTTTTTCCCATATTGTTCAATTCTGTTACATCAGCTGGCTCTCCTACAGTTCAGTTCAGTCTGACACTACCTACTTGGAGTTAGCCTCAGATCCCACAAGTTAAGGGCTTGGTCCTACAAGACTGCCCCACTTCAGATGCCAATAGCAAGTTTCAGGATGTCACCTATACTTCTGACCAACTGCTATAGAGTTCCCATAATCCCCTCCTCAAGTTCAATAACTTGCTAGAATGGCTCACAGAATTCAGGGAAGCACTTACTTACATTTACAAGTTTATTACATAATAAAGGATATGATAAAAGACACAGATAAATAGCCAAATAAAGAGATACATAGGGTAAGGTCTGGAAGGGTTCCAAACACAGGAATTCTGTCTCCATGGAGTTAGGGTACACCACTCTCCCAGCATGTGGGTGTGTTCACCAACCTGGAAGCTCTCTGAACTTCATAGATTAGGGATTTTTATGGAGGTTTCAACGTATAGGCATGACTGATTATTAACTCAATCTTCAGCCCCTCTCCCCTCTCCAGGGAGGATGAGTAGTGGGGCTAAAAGTTCCAAACTTCTAATCATGGATTTCTTGGTCCTTCTGGCAGCCAGTTCCTATCCTGATGCTGCCCAGGAGCCCACCAAGAGTCACCTCGTCAGAACAGAATATGTTCCTGTCAGGAAATTCCAAGGTATTAAGAAGCTCTGTGTCAAGAACTCATGTCAAAGACCAAATATTAGAATAAAGATGCTCCTAGCACCTTTATTGCTTAGAAAATTGCAAAGGTTTTAGGAATTCTGGCCAGGAGCCAGAGGTAAAGGCTAAAATATGTATTTCTTATTACATCACAATATTACAGATTTAGAAATGAAAATAATTTGCCAAAGGATACACTGTAGTAGATGAAAAAGCCAAGCATTAAGTTTTGATTTATCTCAAGTCAATCTTGGTTTATCTCAAGCCAAGCACTGAATTTTGTTTTATATCAAGCATTGAATTTTGGTTTATCTCATTTTTCCCACACCTCCAAATCCTCCTCAGTATCATGATATATTGCTCTGTTAATTTATTTTATTAGTCCCAATAAATGTAAACATATCAGATTCATTTTATAAATGGTAATTTTAAAGTGTTTTATTATTAGTGTAGCAGGAACTCCGTTTGAGCCTTAGTTTTCACTCACTTCTCTGCAAAGTTCAACAAAATGGTTAAAAAAAATGATTTCATTGGCCTTAGAAGTCTATATTTGTATAGTCTATTTGTACTGGGAATGAACCCAGTCTGTACATAGGAATGAAGTTTTGACATAATTCTCCCCTGACATGCCCAGTAAACGTGAAGAAGGAACTAAGAGAGGTTGAGTTGTGTTTGTGCTGGAAGAAAAGATACTGATATTTTCTTGAGTGAGAACCCATCCTGTTGGAAAGGAATCTAGAAGTATTAGTCTTGATTAGTGAGGAATATTATACTTATTTAAGGGGGTAGCAATCCAAGAAGAATATGTGTTATTATTTGAATTTGTACCAGGTTTAACAGCATTAGCACCTAACATATGGGCAAAGTAGTGGTGAATGTAGCAGGCTAGGACAACTAAGCCAGATGGAGCCACATAGAGTAATTGTGGCACATGGAGGTGTAGCAGGGATACTGTGGAAATGGATTTGTTCCTGAGGACTAATGAGACATCTTCAGAAATTTGGAGACATTCTTATTAGGGTTTGTGAGCTGTGGGTATTTTGCTAGAAATATTGTATGAAGAGTTCCCCTTGCTAGAACCAAGGGGAAATTTGTAATGTCTTATTGTAAGCTTTTTAATATATCTTCATCTAAATAAAATACTTCTGTTTGTGAGTATATGACATACTTATATCTCAAAAATATGAAAATAATATTAAGTGCATTTACAGAAAAATAAAAATAGTACTCAATTCCATTGTTCATTCCATAGAACAAGTGATTTCATGTCTGATTTATCCACAAAAGGATCATGCATTTGGGTTTTTTAATAATGTTAGGACATAATGATAAAACTATAAGTGAATGTGGTAGAGAATGGGAAGGTAGTATAAATTATGAAATTATTCAAGTCTGCTTCTTATCATAAAGATAAAGAATAAAAAAGACAATTGTCAAAATAATTTGTTAATTCTTTCTAAATTTGTTAATTCTTTGTAATTTCAAATAGAAGCATATTTGAAACAATTATATTTAGGAACTACTCTATCACTGCACAGATTTTGTCAATGTCTCTACCTTTACTAGATTCACTTCTAAATAAACTCTCATATAAATATTATGGACTTCCATTAATGAGGAAACATATCTGATATGAAGTCACTGGACAACAGAACAGGACCATGATAGCCGAACAAAAGGCAACAAATGAGCTCAGTACCCCTTTCACTCTGGCAATCTGCCTGGGAGCATTTTTCACACCATGGCTTAGGAAAGTCAAACTCAAGGAGTCAGATGTGGTCTTGCTAGGCTGAAGAGGCAGAGATAATGTGCAATATTGCTGAAGTAGTTAGAATATGTGTGACAGACCATGTAAGAAAAGAGAGAACATCATTGGGAGGCATGTCCAGAAGTTTTCCTATGAGTTCTCCTTGAGTCCTTGGCAGTGACTATCTGTGCATGCTAAGAGCAAGACCCCAAAGGCCTAGCAGAGAATACTTAATATAGGGGTTAGAGAGATTATCAAAAGTATCAAGATTTTGCTGTACTGGGATATGGCAGAGTTTCCCCCAACCCAGAGTAGAAATGCTGCTCAGCCCTTTAGGGTTTCTCATTGAGAATCCAGAAAACTCAAATATTAAAGACCAAACTCTAGAGTACAAACCATTCCCTAGCACTCAGGAGATAGAAATAAAGCATCCCTGACAAAGCACTAAACCAAGTCTGGGAAAATCAAGATGTTCTTGTTATTTTAAATGCCTGCCATTACAAAATTTAATATCCTTTAAAGGAAGGAAACATAATCTAGACTCCCTCAAATGTATCACTCAGGATGTCAAACAGAAGATAGATTACAAGGTATACAAAGAATCAGGGAAATGTGATCCATGTGCAATAGTTAATGTAAGTAATATGTCACCAAGTCACTGTTCTTTGTTCACATTTTGTATCTATAATGCTCATTTAAAGAATATTGACAAGTGGCTTCAAAAAGTTACCCACATCAAAATATGTATCATGAAAAAATTAAGGAGTAATATAAGCAAATCTCAGTTTCTCCATGTTTAAAATTAAGGAACTCATCTAGATTATCTCTAAGATTTTTTACTCTTATGATTTTTGAGTCTGTGGAAAAATCGACCATTCTGGCAGTCTTGCCCAGCCTTGTGGACTCAGTTCCATTAATGATTCTGGACCTGCAGATAAGAGTAAATGTATATAAAATATAGGGGGAGAGTTGGAGGAGTGTGTATGTGAGGTTGGTTGGGGTTGAGAGAAGTGAATGTATTTATCTGTGGGAATTAGTAATATTTACAAAAACTTTTCAACATAACAAAGTCAACTTATTTCCAAATAGCAATGCCCATAGGCTTATGACCTCCTAAATAGAAGACTTATTTCAAACACACATACTTTAAGGTCAGAAAACTTTAATAACACCTGGACAGACTCAATTCTAACAATTTAAGGGGAAGTTTACACATGATATTTTCTAAAGTTTTGAAATATTCCAAAAGATTTTATCCTTAAAATTCAGTTTAAACAAGCAAACAAACAAAAACTTCATTCTATTTAACCCTCAGCGACTGGATTGCTGACTCATTTTCCCACACCTCCAAATCCTTCCAACTGATTTAGAAACCAAAAAGCAGAAACACATGGGATTCTGACTGCCACGCTTATCTTTCCATGTGTAGACCCCCTGTCCCCTTTGGCCTCGTGATGCTCCACCTCTGTAACTGAAGTGACTCACTCATTGCCTGAGCTCTACTTTGTTCTCTGGTTCACAATGTTAGCTGCACAGAGAACAGAAGATGCTGAAATCATACTTCAACTCTAAGTCTTACCATTGTCTTCAGTTCTAGCTTCCTGCAATAAGTTAATCTGTCCCTTAGCTTTCAGTCTCCTGTGGTTGGAAAGATGCTACCTTCAATGTGTTCTCAGCATATATCAAGGAATTTCATTAGTATGAAAGAGATGGGTTTTGTTTGTTTTTACAGTCCCAGAAGTCCCGGAGGCTCTGTTCATTTTTTTTGAAAAAGATGTTTTTAATAAATTTTAATTTAATGACTGTTTAAGACAAAAACTACAATTAAAACCAAAAGGAGATTTTTAAAAAGATGCCCTTTCACAGAAATGAATATGTGCTCCTCTCATAAACACACTCTAAAGAAAATATGTAGCAAACAAATAAACAAAATACCAAAATACATTTGATAGATTTTATTTTCTTCCCCAACATATACTTAAAATATACGCTTTATCACAAGAATTCTAAAATAAGCTCAGAACATTATCATCTATAATAAATTTATATGACATCATACTTCATGAATATTTATCAACTCAAACTTGTCACAAAATATTTATCAAGTACTTATTGGCAACTCAGAATGTTAATTATTCTCGTAAATAAGAAGCAGCATTTTTTTGTGAGTGTGTTTCTTTCATGAAGCTATGTACCTAAGACATAATACATGAGCACTTCCAAGGCATCAAATAGTCAAGCTCTGGTTGGTGGTACCAGCTGTGTGAGAGATATTTGTGGTGAAGTAGAGAGAGCAGAAACATATTCTTGACCTTTCACTGGCAGCCATGATTTTGTTCTTGAAATTAATACTCAGCAATAACTTCAATTCCTGTAGTTCTGATGATTTGTAAGAAACAAATTCTTCTCATTATGTATTTTTCTACTAATATTTTCTGTTTCCTGCAATGCGCTCTAATACAATTAGGGATTATGATAATTTTAGCATATGAAAAATAAAAGGTTGCAACATATTTAACTTTATTGAGTGGTATAGAGGTATGGAAGATCTACTGGTGAACATGTGGGAAAATTGACAGCTTATTTCTAGACTCTTTCCTTGTCATTTTAATCAGTATCAACTCATTTAATCAGGAAATTGATAACCAGGGAAATAGTTTTACACTGGTTTATCAAGTATTACTCTATGTACACACATGAGGAAATTCTTGTCAATTCTTGTGAGACAACTAGGATACCTATTAAATGTCAAGATTGCTTTTTTGCCCTTGGAAAGGTAAGCACAGCAAAAACATTTGGCTGCAATAGTAGTATTCTGGGATCACTCACTGAGACCGTTAAATGGCAACAGAGAAAAATGAATATTTGGGGGTATTGCAGAGCAAGTGTTTAGATTTTTTAAAATGGTACATTATAACCAAACCCTTTCTTGAAATGTCACCAATGATCACCCATCACTTTAAATTTGTTTTCTCATTGTTGTGAACTTGTTATCCTCACCCAGCTGTACTGACAGATGGTTGGTGACTTCCTTATTATTATACCTTGAGTTACTGCCAAGTATAACTCCAAGGGATTTGGGGTATTCATAAATACCACTGTGATGTACTAGCATTAATGTAGCATTAGTGAGGTTTTTGAGTCTTTAGTGCATAGTATATTGAGCTTAATATCCTTATCGATGTACTTGGAAAATATAGTTTAGTTTATATAGCCATTATGTCAGCAGGCAACTGACTAAATTGTAATCAGAAAGCAATAAACAGGGGTCAGTCTGGAGGCAGGGGATATAACAACGGGTGTCCTATAGGATTAATCTTAAATTCAGGGTTTTATGTTTTCATCACTGTCTAGAATGATGGACTGGAAAGTATAATATTTGTCTTTAGATCTTGCCACATTAAGGAGGCTAGGTTACACCTTGAATAAGGTAATTAGAATTCAGCGTCCATTATAAATAGAAGAAAAAAGGTATGACTAACAAAGTGAAGGCCAATATAATAACACTTGCGGGGAATAAACAATTTACCAAATTCAAGAAGGACAATTGTTGGTTCTGTGATATTATAAAAGAAAAGAAACACATCATGAGTACAGTGAAAAGTCTATTATGGTTATTAAAGACACAAACATTCTGAATAAAGCTGATAATACACTTGAAAATAAAATTAGGCTTATTATTGAGTCTATTCTTTACAGAGGTCTTCTTTTGACCAGAAAACATATTAAAATAAGGTTATTTTAAAGGATTAAAATGCAGATTTAAACAAAGAACAAATGAAATAGAGAAGGCACACTGAACACATATGGCTATCTCCCGCTTCCATTTTAAAGCTCTAAAAATTTAGGAGTGGTATATATTTTAAATATATATTAGATTATTACCTTATATATTATATAAATATAATATATAATCCATCCCTACTTGAATGAAAAACTATGGTTATTCCATGAAAGATGGCAATTGGAGGAAATCATGCTTAAGAAGAAATTGGAACCTAAAATGTTCATGGACATGGACTGAAGATTTTTTTAAAAAGTCATAATTCCAGAGTCACACAGGTAGGTGATAGACACTGATGGCCAAAGGGAACATTTACAGGAACTTGTTGAGATAACATATTTACTTATCACTTTACTTATTTTTACTTATCATATCTGTCTACCTGAGTGACGCATAGAAAACAGCTCATTCTTTTCTCCAGGTAGGACTATGAATATGGTAGCTGAATCATAGAAAAAGTAACCAAATGGCTGTATCTGAGGAGGGAGGAATGAGGAGCAACACGAAACTAGGCAAGTGCCAAACACCAGTTCAAATGCCACCTCATAAGAGATACCATCCTTGAATACCCAATCTAATATAAACTACCATCTATAATTGTCTACTATATTACATAATTTTAATTTCATCTTAGCACTTATCAGTAGTTGAAATCATCCAATTTATTTACACCAGAAACGAACACACTCACACACACACACACACTTGTTTTTTTTGTTTGTTTTTTTGCACGGCACGCGGGCCTCTCACTGTTGTGGCCTCTCCCATTGTGGAGCACAGGCCACCAGGGAAGCCCCATGTATATATTTTTAAAGGATATTTTAAGTGAACTGGGTAATTCACTATTCAGAAAAAGCATACTGAAAAGGCTTTTAGTACTTGAATAATCTATTTGTAAAATGAAAATACATTCCATAAATAAACACATATTGTGTTTAAACTTTTACATATAAATATATTTATATGTGTTTATGCACATAATAGCATTTTAAAACAATTAAATTTTTTTTTTCTTTTTGTTTGCAGAAAGCAAACTGTGTACTACCATCAATACCCTGACTTTAGAAAATAACAAAGTTGGGCTTCCCTGGTGGCGCAGTGATTGAGAGTCCGCCTGCCGATGCAGGGGATACGGGTTCGTGCCCCGGTCCAGGAAGATCCCACATGCCGCGGAGCGGCTGGGCCCATGAGCCATGGCCGCTGAGCCTGCGCGTCCGGAGCCTGTGCTCCGCAACGGGAGAGGCCACAACAGTGAGAAGCCCGCGTACCGCCAAAAAAAAAAAAAGAAAAGAAAAAGAAAATAACAAAGTTGTTGTTGTAGTTAATAACTGAAAGTTTCAGTCTTCTTCTTAAGCTCTTGGAATCTCTAAAGTCTATGTCTTGATCACTATCTATCTCTCTGTATATATATACGTATATATCCCTTCTCAAAGGCAGACTGCTTTCAAATGTATTAAAAGTTAGATACCTTTCTCTGAAAGAGACATAATACTTACTAGGACTAATAGAGAATTGAATTGAAAGGAATAAATTGTCAGGAACTTTGAAGGGGTTTCTTCAGTTCAGCTGTCCATTCTTCTATTACTCCAAAATGTCTTGCTGAAAAGATGTGCACTTATATAACTATTTGTGAAAGTTGTTGGGGGCTTTGGATTACAGGAAAGTTCTGGGTGAGACTGTAGCTGACCTGTTCAGTTTATTCCTACTCCAGGAAAAATCTTCATAGATTTGTCTTTCTAAATATTAGAGAAGAACACAAAACTTCTAAATGCCTTCATAGGTGAAAGAGGGACTACCAAACACCCCTACCATTATGTCTAGCCAATACAGAATTGTCTTGAAATTCAGGACAATAATATTACATGATTTAAAAGGTAGTGATTCTAGGAAGAATGGCTTTTTTGCTTTCTTCCTATTTTAAAACATAGAGTAACCAATCTTCCCTCTCTATTATCTCTGAATCCAAATGTATAGTCTGAATGCATTATACTTATCATCATTCAATTAACCATCTCTTGAAATGCACATGAAAAGCTCCATAGAATCACAGAGGACAAAACCATCACTTTGACCTATGTTCTGAGATAATTAGTTTAAAAAATTGAGGAATATATGGTTACATCTTTTATCCTACCCCTGTACTCTGTTTAGATCTTTATCCAGCTTTACCTGGGTAAAGATTAAATTTTAATTTAATTAAAATTCTTTCCTTATATATATATTTCGCCTGCTAGGCCATGAGCTCCTTCATTTTGAAAACAGTGTCTCACTCATCTTTGAAAGTATGCCATATGTATCAGGCATTGTGTGAGCCCTGGAGATAGAATGATGAGAAGAGCCTGACTTCAAGAAAATAACCCTGGAGAGAGAACATTTTACCAAAAAAGTCCTGATCATTACTATATTCTGATTTCAAGCGTAATTTAAAAATAAACTTTGGATTGATTTTCCTTTTTTAATGCATATGAAGAATTGATACTCAGTACTGGGGGAAAACAATACAATAAATACAGAGTCTACGTAAATTTCATCTTTACTGTAGCAATCAATTCTGAATTACTCATGTGAATGTTCAACATGTGTGTGCCATTTAAAATTTTTATTTATAAATTTGATTCCAAAGATATGACCTATTTTATTTCAGACATATATGAATTCAACATCAGAGCTTACTCTAAATCTGATTCTTCAAATCTTTAAACTATTTTCAGATAGTCCCATATAAAGTCTTTTTAACTGTGGATATAACAAGTAGTGTGGGAAATATTGCCATGATTTCATGTAACCTCAGAAACGCCTTCTATCAGCTCTCAAGTCTGAGTGACACTAAACATTAGTCTTTTGGTAGTAAGAGTTATAGGCATGTCACTCACAAAAAGGGAAAATAGGTTTATGCAGAAGGTCTAAGATTTATAAACAAACTTTTCCGCTTTATACTTGGGTATCTTCATTCATGAAAGTAATTAGGATTAATTAACTTGTATTACAAACAAAAACATAAACTTACCTATTTTCTCAAATGCAAAGACTGAGTTATATTTTTAAAAATTAAAAATACAACAGAAACTAACACAGTATTGTGAAGCAATTATACTCCAATCAAGATCTATTTAAAGAAAAGCAAAAACAAAAGCAAACAAAAAACAACAGAACAAAAAAAGTATGTGGGAGTAAGCTATTGCGTAAATACTTAAATTTGAGAAGATTTCATCCACATTTTTAACTAAAAAATAGCATTTTCTTCAATAAATTCTGTAAATAAAATGTAGAGTTCCCTGTGCTATACAGTAGGTTCTTATTAGTTACATATTTTATATATAAGTCCCTTAGTCCACCCCATGTCTAAGACATATTTACCTTCTTTCTCACTGTGTTTGGATTTTTCTGTTTTCCTTTATGAACAGAATTCAATATGGTGCTGCTTACAAGGCCATTATGCACAAAATTCAATATAGTGCTGTTTACAAGGCCATTATATCAGTTCCTAATAACCTGATATTACAATAAATTTATAGTTCTTACTCTTGTCTTACTCTCAAATTTGCTTTTAGAACAACTTGTTCAAATAACAGAAGATTGAGAATACTAACTCAATGTATCTGGGTATTCTATAGACATAAACCTCTTTTAATGTCTCCATGTTTCCATACAATGAAACTGTTCTTATATTTAACAGTAGATACTAAGGAATAAATACATGCTGTATAATTTCAACATTCAAACAAACACTCCAATATCTGGAATCTCTTCAAATAATTGCTCACAGATCATGCAGTATATCCTACTGACTTACTCAAATGTCTTTTTCTACAAATTAATATATTTTGAGGGCCAGAAGGAATGATGTGTAATCTGCAGTCTATAATTTTATAACAGAGACCACTTGTCAGGTACAACACACACAGAATAAACTGACGTGTGTAAATGTTTTTAAATTAATTTAAAATACATGCAGTGCTAACTTTTCATGATTTTAAAACAAATGATGTGAGTTGATTTATTTTTTATTTTTTAAATTAATTTTTATTGGAGCATAGTTGATTTACAATGTTGCGTTAGTTTCTGCTCTACAGCAGAATGAATCCATTATACATATACACATATTCACTGTTTTTTAGACTCTATTCCCATATAGGTCATTACAAAGTATTGAGTAGAGTATACAGTAGGCTCTTATTAGTTATCTATTTTATATATAGTTGTATGTATATGTCAATCCCAATCCCCCAATTTATCCCTCCCCCTGCCTTGGTAACCATAAGTTTGCTTTCTACATCTGTGACTCTATATCTGTTTTGTAAATAAGTTCATTTGTACCATTTTTGACATTCCATAAGCAGTATCATATGATATTTGTCTTTCTCTTTCTGAGTTACTTCACTCAGTATGATAATCTCTACGTCCATCCATGCAGGCAAATGGCATTATTTCATTCTTTTTTATGGCTGAGTAATATTCTATTGTGTGTGTATATATATATATATATATATATATATATATATATATATATATACCACTTCTTCTTTATCCATTCCTCCATCAGTATACATTTAGGTTTCTTCCATGTCCTAACTATTGTAAATAGTGCTGCAATGAACATTGTGGTACATGACTCTTTTTGAATTATGGTCTTTTCAGGGTATATGCCCAGTAGTGGATTGCTGGGTCATATGGTAGTTCTATTTTTAGTTTTCTAAGGAACCTCCATACTGTTCTCCATAGTGGCTATACCAATTTACATTCCCACCAACAGTGTAAGAGGTTTCTATTTTCTCCACACACTCTCCAGCATTTATTGTTTGTAGATTTTTTTTTTTTTTTTTTTTTTTTTTCCGTACGCAGGCCTCTCACTGTTGTGGCCTCTCCCGTTGCAGAGCACAGGATCCGGATGTGCAGGCTCAGTGGCCATGGCTCACATGCCCATCCACTCCATGGCATGTGGGATCTTCCCGTACTGGGGCATGAACCCATGTCCCCTGCATCGGCAGGTGGACTCTCAACCACTGCACCACCAGGGAAGCTGTTTGTAGATTTTTTGATGGTGGCCATTCTGACTGGTGTGAGGTGATACCTTATTGTAGTTTTGATTTGCATTTCTCTAATAATTAGTGAAGTTGAGCATCTTCTCATCTGTCTTCTGGCCATCTGTATGCCTTGGAGCAATGCCCATTTAGATCTTCCATCCATTTTTTGATTGGGTTGCTTGTTTTTTTGATATTGAGCTGCATGAGCTGTTTGTATATTTTGGAGATTAATCCCTTGTCTGTCACTTCATTTGCAAATATTTTCTACCATTCTGTGGGTTGTCTTTTTGTTTTGTTCACAGTTTCCTTTGCTATGCAAAAGATTTTAAGTTTCATTAGGTCCCATTTGTTTATTTTTGTTTTTATTTCCATTTAGGAAGTGAAACAAAAAAGAGCTTGCTGCGATTTGTCAGAGAGTGTTCTATGTTTTCCTCTAAGAGTTTAATAGTGTCCGGTCTTACGCTTAGGTCTTTAATCCATTTTGAGTTTATTTTTATGTATCATGTTAGAGGATGTTCTAATTTCATTCTTTTACATGTAGCTGTCCAGTTTTCCCAGTACCACTTATTGAAGAGACTGTCTTTTCTCCATTGTATATTCTTGCCTACTTTGTCATAGATTAGGTGACCATAGGTGTGTGGGTTTATCTCTGGACATTCTATCCTGATCCATTGATCAATATTTCTGTTTTTGTGCCAGTAACATAGTGTTTTGATTACTGTAGCTTTTTAGTATAGTCTGAAGTCTAGTTGATTTAGAGCATACATGTAATAGTTGGTATCTTTATAGTCTTTCTTTAATAGGAAACCCTTCTGGAAACATTGTAGAATGTCATTAATCCTTACTTATTAAAAAGGTTTGAGATTTAGATTTATTTATAATTAGCTAATGTAAACCTCAAATATAAATAAATCGAGATTAAAGTTTTATCAAGTGATTCCAAAAAGTGAATTATAAATGTAACACAAAATATTTCAGTTTAATTTCACAAAATTGGCTTTAAACCATTTTTAAAAATCAACCTAACAGGTTTACATGGGCTTTCTCCTGGGTCTGATAAAAAGTTCTAACTTCCAGTGATGTTGTTTTGTGTCATTACTTGCTTAAGACTCGGCTCATTCTCCTTTCTAACCTCAGGCTCCCGGGCGATTCAATTGTTTGCATTATTATCTTTTATTATTATGCAGAGCAAATTAATTCCATTTCTATTCCACATCCTGGGTTCTATATGTGCATTATGAAATCCTAATTTGTTATAGCTATGAAAAAAATACGCACATAATATACAGTCATAACAGACTTCCATCCTATAAAAGAAGAAATTAGCAGTGATTGACAATGACTTTAAAATTTCAGTTATTTTTTTCCATTCTAGTATCAGCAGAAGGAGCATTATGGAGATTTAGTTTTACACTTAAATATATACGCCACCCTTCAGAAAAGCAGAACTAGCTATAGTCCAACTGGCTTTAATTTATTTTGACACACACACACACACACACACAGTCAAACTGGAGAAACACAGTGTGTACTGGATTGAATGAAACATTTGAATGGAGTGAAAGATAAAATAATTCAATGTAATCTAGTGAAAATATAGCTCTCAATCTACAGACGGTTTGAAGTTACCATTTACTTTTCTGAATTTCAGGTTCCTCTTCTCACAAATGTAAGTAACACCTGCCTTGTATAATAAGTACTTAGCAGAGTTCCTGGAGTACAGCAACAGTCACCGCAATGTAGCTATTGTATTACAGAATTTAGAATTAAAAGAGACCTTAAACCTCATCAGATATAAACCCATCTTTATATATATAAGGACATAGACCAAGATGTATTCATTTGATCAAAAACACTTATGAGAAGAATGAAGGGGAAGAGTATTCCAGACATTAAGAACTGAAAGTGGAAAAACCCTGGGTGAAGACAAAGCACAACACACTGAGAAAATGCATGCAGTTGAGATGGCTGTATTGTGATTGTGACACCACTGCACATAATCACTTCTGAGACAAATGCACAACTAGAATGAATAAACCCAAAAACCACTCCGATTATCTGAACTCATTTAAACAATTCATTTATTTTCTCCTTTGAAACTAAACTAATCTCTAGTGAGGGAATTGAGAATTTGATGGTTTAAAAGGAAAGGGTAGTGACAGCTTAATAGGGAGACATTTCAGGAAAAGGTAGCCTTCAGTGGGATTCTGAATGCTGATGGAATAAGTAGAAGAGGAACAGTCAGATATAGCCAAAGACAAAATATTTTGTTTTCTTAAAGTCTTACCTAAGTTTAATACTCAGGATTTGATTTTGACTCAAAAATATAATTTATAGTTCAGTAAATTGATTGTTTTTCTGTTCAGCAAAATCTTTGTTGATTGAAAGTGGTCTTTCATTCAACTTGTTTTGTTATTCTGGAATCACTGAGAATTTTTAAGCACCTGTTGCAAATCTGACACTTGCAAGCACTAACAATTTAACAGTAGACATTCAAGAAATAACTTAAGGGCTTCCCTCATGGCACAGTGGTTGAGAATCTGCCTGCTAACGCAGGGGACACGGGTTCGAGCCCTGGTCTGGGAGGATCCCACATGCCGCAGAGCAACTAGGCCCATGAGCCACAACTACTGAGCCTGCGCGTCTGGAGCCTGTGCTCCGCAACAAGAGAGGCCGCAATAGTGAGAGGCTCACTCACCGCGATGAAGAGTGGCCCCCACTTGCCACAACTAGAGAAAGCCCTAGCACAGAAACGAAGACCCAACACAGCAAAAATAAATAAATCAATAAACTCCTACCCCCAACATCTACTTAAAAAAATAAATAAATAACTTAAAATCAAGATAAGAAACTAAGCTATAATACAAGGTAACAGGAAGTCAGGTGGTAGATTGATTGGTATTGTTTCAAGATTTATAAGCATTCAGAAAAGGTAGATCACAGGGACTGATAATTTCAGGAACTACTCATAGGGAGGAAGAAATTAAGGTCCCGATAAAAAGTGTAGAATTTAGATTGATGTATGGAAGAGGGCAGGGCTTTTCAGGAAGAGAAGTACTATAAGGTCAACACAGAGAAAGAAACACGAGTATAATACATGTCTTTTGTATAGAAATTGTTTTTAAATTTGTTTGCTTTGTTCAATTCCTTTCCACGATCTTCACTTCTAAGCCAAATTAATATTTTTAAATGAAGAAAATATTAAATATTTCAAAGTATTTCTATAAAATAATGTGAAGACTATTATATTAAAAATATTAACATTTGTTTGATGCTCTGGATAGCATTGGAAATTCCATAATTGGCATTCTAGTAATTACCTATTGTAACGTTCTACATCAAATTCTGGAGATTGAGCTTTTACATTGTTTACAGACAGAAAGAAAGACATTTTAATATTTTCTCCTCATATTTTCCATTTTTACTTTCCATTTTATTTTACATTTTTTTATTAACACAAATGGACAAAATACTATAATACATGGTTATACTGTTATTTATTCATAGCCAAATCTGTTGAGAGACTGATTTTTCTCTTTGCAATTAAGTCAACATGTAAATTTCCCAAGAAATCTATAGTTCACTGTGCATACTAACATGGCTTAAACATTTTTAATAGAGAAAATATTTAGTTTTATTAATGTGACCTAGGAAATTTAATCCTTAAGTATTTGGACCTGCATCTACCTCAAGCTTCAGTCCCATTTGTCTGTTCCTATTTCCAGCCAACCCTCAAACTTGCCAAACTTCGAAACTTGAACTTTAGTTCACTCTTGTTCATTTCCTTTGGCACCAAAAACAGTTAAGGCCTTTCCTGCCCCTACTCTGTTAAAATAAATGTTGAAAAGGTCAACAGTGATCTCCACATTGCTAAATTCAATACCCAATTCCTGTCATTCATCGTACTTGACTTATTAACATTTGACAAAGGAGCTGCTTCAGACTCTTTCACTTGGCTTCTCTTCCTCCTCACTCTCCTTTTCTGGTTCCTCCATTCTTTAAATTCCAAATGTTGGAATACCCAACATCTCAGTATTTCTACATTTTCTTCACAATTACACTCATGCCACAGGTGGTTTTATTCACTGACAACTTTAGAAATCAATTGTTCCCTAATGATTCACAAATACTTATATTTGGCCTAACTTCACCTCTGAACTCCAGACTCTTATGACCAAATGTGCGAATTGACAACTCTCCTTAGATGTATAATAAGCATCTCAAATTTGTATGCAAAAAATCATACTCCTAATTTTTCACTAACTCCTCATTTATTTTCCCCATGTAGATTTAATTCCTAAGACTGCCATAACAAGTTATCACAAACTTTTTGGCTAAAAATAACAGAAATTTATTCTCTCACAGTTCTGGAAGCTAGAAGTCTGAAATCAAGGTGTTGGCAGGATTAGTTCTTTTCAGAGGCTCCAAGGGTAAACCCACTCCATGTCGCTCCCCTAAGTTTGGTTGGCTGCCAGTGATCTTTTGTGTCCTTTGGCTTGTAGATGCATCACTCTAATCTCTGCCTCCATCTTTACATTTCCTGCTTCTCTGTGTGTCTCTGTACTTTGTCTCTTATAAGGACATTGTCATTGGATTTAGGACTCACCATCATCTAGTATTATCTCATTTCAGTCCTTATCTTAAGAATCTGAAAAGACCTTTTTTCCAAATAAGTTCACAGTTTGAGCTTCTGGGTGGACATGAATTTGGGGGCAGGTCTGTTCAACAGACTATGCCCTATTTTACCCATTTCATTAAATTATAATTTTATACTTTCAGTCGGAAAGGACAAAATCCTCAGAGTACTCATTCCTTCTTTTCTTTCTCTTGTATACACACGATTCATCAGATCACTTATAGTTTTTATGTTCAAATTACCTCCAGGATCTAACCACTATGTATTATTACTATCACTTAACACTCTGGTCCAAATTACCATCGTCTCAAACCTGAATTACTGCAACAGCTTCCTAAACTCCTTGTCTACCTTGCCCCTGTACTCTATGCTGAACACACTCAGATAAAAGTCAATGTCTTTAAAATGGCCTATAGGGCCATTACTTTTACCTCCCAAGCATTTCTTCTTTCTTTACTCACTTTAATGCAGGAATGGCAGTCTCCCCACAGGTCCTCCAACACAGCAAGCACCCTTCTCTCACGTATTTTGCACTTATTGTTTCATCGTTTGAAAAAAAATTCTCCATATGTTCCACATTGCTCACCCTTCCACTTTTTTCATGTTTCTGTTCAAATAGCACCTTCTCAAATATAATATCTCTGATCACTTTAAATACTACTCTTTTCTCAACTATCTCTTTATTATTCTGTTCTTCACAGCTCTTATGCTATTTGACACTATATATTTATTTGTTTGGGTATTTACTGTCTTCTCACCCAGTAAAATGTCAAGCCTCTTAAGATTAAAGACTTTGTTTTATTCCTAGATCCAAATCTATCACATGGTAGGTACTCAAATAATATTTGTTGGATTAATAAATGAATTAATTAATCCATCTTAAGTTCTGTCTTTACATATATGACTTCATTTGCAAATCACTTAGGCCTGTCAGAAATCCAAGAAGATTATTTCTGGCAACAGCCTCTATACCATGTTCACTTCTCAAACAGTGAATACATTCCTGAAATAAATATTGACTTAGAAATATTCTTAACATTAGGAGATTAAAAAGGATAATTTTCAACTAGTACAATAGGTAACATTTTTCAGAGAGTAAAAAATGAATTGTTTGTTGTTCATTAATTTAAAATAGAATGTTTAATATTCTGTTTGATATCACTTTGCATTGTAATATACAACTTAATATATTTAATATATATTTTATTACTTGTCCAGTCCATAACATTTAAATAAAATGGAAAGAATGCTGTGACTGCAATAAGTAGAAAAATAGTCAAGCTCCATTTACAGAGCAAAAGCCAAGGTGTTTGATATGATTTCAAAGGCTGTTTAAATATATAATTCATCCCGTCTGTTCTTCCCCTCACATAGCCGGCCATAGAGGTTTGCAAATGAAAAAAGGAAAAATTTGGTAATTCCTATCTCTGTTTTTTTTTTGGTTTTTTTGCGGTACGCGGGCCTCTCACTGTTGTGGCCTCTCCCCTTGCAGAGCACAGGCTCCGGACGCGCAGGCTCAGCGGCCATGGCTCATGGGCCCAGCCGCTCCGCGGCATGTGGTATCTTTCCGGACCGGGGCACGAACCCGTGTCCCCTGCATTGGCAGGTGGACTCTCAACCACTACGCCACCAGGGAAGCTCCCTATCTGTTTTGATTGGTATAACTTCTGCTTTCTTGCCAGGAAATTCCTCCCTATTAGTTAAAATATCCTGGAAGTTGCCATTACTTTCCTTCTCTTATGATGTTTTATGATTAAGAAATTTAATATTAATTAAATTATATAATATTTCTTAATTATATATATGTATAAGCAATATGCCATGTTTTATCTGAACAGCGTGTTTTATGAAAAGTCCAGTGGTGCCTGTTGCCACAGTTTATTAGAGGGCAGAACAACTTAAATATAAAGATGTCATTCATCCCAAATTTCAAGCTGCGTTGAAGTTAAATTCCAAGGGAGAACAGATACAGGAGATTTGTGCCAGAACATTTCCCAATAGCAATATCAAAGAGAAATGAAGAATAATTTTCCTAATTGTAAATATGTGGGGAATATAAGGTAAGGAGGATTTAATTAATAGATTTGGAGTAAGGCCAGAACTGCAAGGTTAATACCTATGCTATTTCAAAGAGTGCCATGGGATCCTGAAATCCAAAGAGTGGTTAACAGGACTGGCAAGTTTTACTCTGGATTAATTCTAATGCAGTTTTAAGCATTTCTTTGGTGTAAGTATTTTATGTAAACTGTTTCATGTGTTTTGTAATTCTTTTTTTTTTTTCTACCAACATTTTCTAAGCTTAGGTAATAAAATTTATTACTTAATATGATGTTTTATTTTTCAATGAATTTTTAATTGAAATTAATTTTTAATTTTGGAGTATAGTTGCTTTACAATGTTGTGTTAGTTTCTACTGTACAGCAAAGTGAATCAGCCTTACATATACATATATCCCCACTTTTTTGGATTTCCTTCTTATTTAGGTCACCACAGAGCACTGAGTAGAGTTCCCTGAGCTATACAGTAGGTTCTCATTAGTTATCTATTTTATACATAGTATCAATAGTGTATATCTATCAATCCCAATCTCCCAATTCATCCCACCCCTCCTTTCCCCCTTGGTATCCATATGTTTGTTCTCTACGTCTGTGTCTCTGCTTTGCAAATATGTTCATCTATACCATTTTCCAGATTCTACATATATGTGTTAATATATTTGTTTTTCTCTTTTTCTCTTTCTGACTTACTTCACTCTGTATGACAGTTTCTAGGTCCATCCACATCTCTACAAATGACCAAATTTCGTTCCTCTTTATGGCTGAGTAATATTCCATTGTGTATATGTACCACATCTTCTTTATCCATTCCTCTGTTGATGGACATTTAGGTTGCTTCCATGTCTTGGCTATTGTAAATAGTGCTGCAATGAACATTGGGGTGCATATGTCTTTCTGAATTATGGTTTTCTCTGGGTATTTACCCAGTAGTGGGATTTCTGGTTCATATGGTAGTTCTATTTTTAGTTTTTTAATAAGCCCTTCATTTGTTTTAATACTTCTGATTTTTAATATAGCTATCACAGAATGTCATTAGTTAACTATCAATCCCCCACTATAAATAATATAATTCATTCATATTTAATATGATGCTCTTAAAAGAATATGAGCACATTAAAGAAATATAGTAATAGCCTAGTATCTCACGAAAATGGTCTGTTGTGTTTTTGGAAGAAAAGCTACTTGAATTATTTTAAAAAAAATTCTAAGATAACATGACAATTACTGTGACCAACTATTGCCAGAAAAATTTTGATCATTGTTAATGGCAAAGTCTGGTTCCAGATGTAATTTTTTATAAAAAGGTAACAATCTTCAGGACACAAGGTATAGAAATGAGCAAAAAAGTGCTTAGGTATTATGATTAAATGTCACATCAAATATTGTAGCTTATATTTGAAAATATACTAGACTTTGGACAAGAGGAAGCAACAGATTGTTATCCCTGAGAGATGGAAACAAAGGAAACAAGCCCTGCGATTGCCCTGGCTTTATGCCTGAAGGCAGTTTAAGAAATTCAAGGACAAGGAGCATGAATTCAAAAAGAGCCTGATAATCTCACTAAGTTTAAACAGATAATTGACATTTGCGGAGGCTAAAGTAGCTGGAAGTTATAAGGCAGAGTCCTAGCAAGGAAATACATAGAAAAAAGCCTCAGAGATATGCAGAGGATCTTTGCTTTATATTGAACTGCACAAGCATAAGGTGAAATTTCACACCTACACACACACACACACACACACACACAAACACTATGGAAAGCTGTAAACTGAACCATTCCCAGATCTCACACAGGTTGGAGAGACTTTCAAGTTCTGACCAGCCAGGATGGAGAATCCTTGGGCAGCAAATGGGATATTTAAAAACAAACCTCAAGAAGGTACATTTCAGTATAAGTCTGAAATATACATGGAGTAACATCTATTTTAGTCCTGTGTTAACAAAGTTTAAAAACAGGTCTCAAAGGAATAAAAATGATCTGCAAATAATGTAACTGCCTTAAAATTAAAACTTCAGATCTCCTTATATAATGGAAAACATAAAATTTGAACATTTAAAATTATAATATTTTCATTGTTTGGTATTAAAGAAAAGTTTCTAGGGACTTCCCTGGTGGCACAGTGGTTAAGAATCCGCCTGTCAATGCAGGGGACACAGATTCAATCCCTGGTCCGGGAGGATACCACATGCTGCAGAGCAACTAAGCCCATGTGCCACAACTACTGAAGCCCACATGCCTAGAGCCCATGCTCTGCAACAAGAGTAGCCACCATAATGAGAAGCCCGTGCACCGCAATGAAAAGTAGCCTCTGCTCGCTGCAACTAGAGAAAGCCTGCAAGCAGCAACGAAGATACAATGCAGCCAGGAAAAAAAAAAAAAAAAGTTTCTAGACATGCCAAGAGGCAGAAATGTGTATATAGAAACTTCTAAGGAGACTACAAAATAAAACCTACCAGAATTAATTAGAAAGTTTAGTCAGTGAGTTAATCAGTAAAAAAGGTCACCAAACACAAGTTAAATATAAAATATCAGTTATATTTCTATATATTAGCAATAAACAATCGGAAATAGAGATTTTAAAGGTGTCTCATAATACCATTAAAAATCAAATTCAGAAGAATTTAACAAACTTGTGCAAGATTCAAACTTGAAAATTATAAAACATTGCTGAAATTAATAAAGATTTAAATAAATTTATCAAAAATCCATATTTTTAAGATGAAAATTCTCCCTGAATTGAAGTATAGATTCAATACAATCTCAGTCAAAATCACATTAGGGTCTAACGAAGACAATGATAAATGAATACTAAATTTATGTAGGAATGCAAAAACATTAGTCAAAAACTCCTGACTTAAAAATATATTATTGTGCTATAGTAATCAATACTGTTTGCTGGATTAAGGATAGAAATATAAATTGATTGAACAGCGTAGAGTCTGAAATAGACCTATAAAGTAACTGATTTTTTACAAAAGGGCCCAGGCAATTTAAAGGCAAAAAGTTAGTATTTTCAACAAATAGTGCTGAAATTCCCAGATATTCCAACAAAAACTCAAAATGAAACATAAATGGTAAAAACTAAAACTATTAACTTTGTAGAAGAAAACATAGGAATAAATCTTCATAACCATGAAGTAGGGAAAATAATAACAGAAAACCATAAAACAAAGTCCAAACCCTAAAAGAAGAAATGTAAAATTGGAGTTCGCAAATACTAAAACATTCTGATCTGAAAAATTATAAAGTTAAAAAATTTTTTAGGGCTTCCCTGGTGGCACAGTGGTTGAGAGTCCGCCTGCCGATGCAGGGGACACGGGTTCGTGCCCCAGTCCGGGAAGATCCCACATGCCGTGGAGCGGCTGGGCCCGTGAGCCACGGTCGCTGAGCCTGCGCGTCCGGAGCCTGTGCTCCGCAACGGGAGAGGCCACAACAGTGAGAGGCCCGTGTACCGCAAAAAAAAAAAATTTTAAATGAAGCTATAGAGTGGATGAAAATATCCACAGTACAATAATACATGTATCTGGCAAATTACTAGTATCTAAATTGCATAAAACTCTTAGAATTCAATAATGAAAAATAACCCAATAAAAATGCGCAAAATATCTGAACAGATACTTCATGGAATAAGATACACTGTTGACTGATAAGGACAAGAAAACATACTCAACAATGTTAGTCATTAGGCAAATGTTAACTGAAACCACAAAGAGATACCACTGTACACCCACTAATAATATAATGGCTGATATTAAAAACACTGACACTACCAAGTGTTGCAAAGACATGGAGCAGGAGGAATGTTCCCAGTGAGAATGAATAGGGTTAAAACCACTCTGGAAAACCAGTATGGCAGTTTCTTGCAAAGTTTGACATTTTTTTTGGTTTTTGGTTTTTTTTGCAGTACGCGGGCCTCTCACTGCCATTGCCTCTCCCGTTGTGGAGCACAGGCTCCAGAGGTGCAGGCTCAGCGGCCATGGCTCATGGGCCCAGCCATTCCGCGGCACGTGGGATCCCCCCAGACCGGTGCACGAACCCGTGTCCCCCGCATCGGCAGGCAGACTCTCAACCACCACGCCACCAGGGAAGCCCATGACATGTCTTTTATAAATGACTAATTACACTCCTAAATATATGACTCTAAAAAAGATTACGACTAAATCTCAACAAGTTTATAAAGAGCAAAAAACCAAACATACAAGAGTTCATGCTGTATGATTCCATTTATAAGTATCTCTAGGTAAAAGAAATCTAATCTGTAGTGATAACAGACCAGTGCTTGCTTAGATCTAGGTAGATGTGTATAGACGTCTACACACATCATCTGCCGTGTGTAGACAGCAGATGAAGAAAAAGGTCACTAAGGACATTTTCGTTGTTATGAATGCATTCTATATCTTGGTTGTAGTGCTGGTTACATAAGCATATACATTTGTCAACTCACTTTTAAAATGGGCATATTTTATTGCTTGAATTATATTGCATCAAAGCTTTGTTTAAAAAGTCTAGATTATAACCTTCTTTTAAAATAGAAATTTTTTTCTTTTTGGCTTGATGCCTGTTTGAGAGAGAGACAGAGACAGAGACAAGAGTTTTTGGCTAAAATTTCAGATAAATATCATACAAAACTCATAATAAGTATATTTCTGTAATATATTTTGAAATTTTTTCATAGCACTTTATTATGATTCCCTGAAGCTATTCAACCATATAATTATTCAACCAATAATTGAAAAGATTGCAATTAAGATAATTATTCTTAGAAATGAAAAGTTCAGTTCATGTTCAGAAAGGGGAGAACACTTTTACAAATAAATAAATGAAATATATGACTAAGGCAATTGCTAGTTTTCATATAGAAATACTTAGTGGCATGAATTCCTGCTTTTAAAATATTTAAAAATATAAATATATAAATGTTCATTCTATTTTCTCTTCTTTAAGTTATAAGGTAAAAATAAATTTTATAGTCCTAATCATATTGCTGATAAAAATGAATGACAAATATACTTTGAGAAATTAATTGTGTGACATTGTGTCACATCAGAATAAAGTCTAAAATAGATATTCATGGAAATATACCAAATCTATGACTATCTAGACATGTCTCAAATGTAGAAGATGTATCTTTCACTATTTCATTATCATCATCTACAAGCTAGTCAAAGAAATTTCCCCCTTTCCAATTATTGATTGCTGCATAACAAACCCCTCCAAAATTTAGTGGATCAAAACAATGGCAATGTATATATTTGCTTGCAAATCTGCAATTTGGGCAGGTCAGTGGGGACTGCTCTTTTCTTCTTCACTTGGCATGAATCAGGGTGTCATGAAGGTTGGGAATTGGATTCATCTAAGGATTTTCTCACTCACATGTTGGGTGGTTGATGTGCACTGTAAAGTGAGATATCAACTAGAGTTGTATCTTAACTTTCTCAAAGTATGGTGGTGGGTTTTAAGGGTGAATATCCCAAGAAAGAGCAAAATGGAAACTGTATTGCCACTTTGGCAGAATTTGCTAATAGTGAAAATATGTATATATCATGACCCAGAAATTCTACTAATAGGTGTAGGACCAACATAAGTATATATTTATACCAAACACATGTACAAGAATTCCAATAGCATCTATGTCAAATAAGGAAAAATAAACAATAGAAACACCCCAAATATTCATTGACAATAGGATGGGTAAATTAAAATATATTTACTATATAAACTATTGCTATGTGCAACAATATGGATGGATTTGTAAGCATACTCCTGAATGAACGTTTGCAAATGAAGCTAGACTTAATAGAGTATATAAAGTATAATTCAATTTGCATAAAATTTGAAACCTCTAAAAAAAGCCTGTGGAGGTAAAAGTCATGATAGGTATTAGATTGGAAGGAGGTTACCAACTTGAGGGAGGCATAAGAGAAAGCTCGTTATATTTCTCATTTGGATGCTGATTACATTAGTGATTTTACTTAATAAAAAGGAATTGATCTATGAACTTAACACAAACAATTTTCTGTGTAAATATTACTTTAATAAAATTTTACTGAAAATACATGCACAGATGAACATTTCATGTAATTTGTATATTCCTTGACTTTATGTTCCTTTGGGATTGCCTTAATTCCATGACAGTATGTTATTAAAATCAAATTATATGTTAATTTTCTATGTTTTTTAAAACAAGACACAAATAAAACTTTTAAGAAACCAATTTTTAGATAAGGACTGTTAAAAAAATACAGACAGGAAAATGATTGCCTATTAACAAGGAGACAACTCAAGAAAAGCATAAACTAAAGTCTCTTAAGGAACGAGCTTCAGAAACCTAGTTCAAGGACATATGGGTTGGACCCAGTACTGAAGGCCACAGGCTCTTTGGTGGGACTAATGGCAGACTCCAAGAGGGCTCATGCCAAGGAGTACTTCCCAGAACTTCTGCTGCCAGTGTCCTTGTCACTGTGGTGAGCCACAGCCATGCCCCACCTCTGCAAGATACACTCCAACACTAGCAGCCATGTGGTTGACAGGGTCTTGGTGCTCTGGCTGGCTGTCAGGCCTGAGGCACTGAGGTAGGAGAGCTGAGTTCAGGACACTGGACCACCAGAGACCTACCGGACTCACGTAATATCGGATTATGTAATATCACGTAATATCAATCAAGAGATCTCCCAGAAATCTCCGTCTCAATGCTAAGACCCAGCTCCACTCAACGACAAGCAAGATCCAGTGCTGGACACCCCATGCCAAACAACTAGCAAGACAGGAACACAACCACACCCATTAAGAGAGGGGCTGCCTAAAATCATAATATTCACAGACACCCCCTAACACACCACTGACGTGGTCCTGCCCACCAGAAAAACAAGATACAAACTCATCCACCAGAACACAGGCACCAGTCACCTCAACCAGGAAACCGACACAACACACTGACAAACCTTACCCACTGGGAGCAAACTCCAAAAACAACAGGAACTACGAAACTGCAGCCTGCGAAAAGGAGACCCCAAACACAGTAAGTTAAGCAAAATGAGAAAACAGAAATATGCAGCAGATGAATGAGCAAGGTAAAAACCCACCAGGCCAAACATATGCAGAGGAAATAGGCAGTCTACCTGAAAAGAACTCAGAGTAATGATAGCAAAGATGATACAAAATCTTGGAAATAGAATGGGTAAAATAAAAGAAACATTTATTAAGGACCTACAAGAACTAAAGACCAAACAAACAATGAAGAACAACACAATAACCAAAATTTTAAATTCTCTAGAAGGAATCAATAGCAGAATAACCAAGGCGGAAGAATGGATAAATGCCCTGCAAGATAAAATAGTGGAAATAATTACCACAGAGCAGAAAAAAGAATGAAAAGACTGGAGGACATTCTCAGAGACCTCTGGGACAACATTAAATGCACTGACATTCAAATTATAAGGGTTCCAAAAGAAGAAGAAGAAAAAAAAGGACTGAGAAAATATTTGAAGAGATTATAGTTGAAAATTTCCTTAATATGGGAAAGGAAATAGTCAATAAACACCAGGAAGCAAAAAGAGTCCTAAACAGGATAAACCCAAGGAGAAACATGCCTAGACACATATTAATCAAACTATAAAAAACTAAATAAAAAGAAAAAATATTAAAAGCAGCAAGGGGAAAGCAACAAATAACATACAAGGGAATCCCCATAAGGTTAAAAGCTGCTCTTTCAGCAGAAATTCTGCAAGCTAGAAGGGAGTGGCAGGATATATTTAAAGTGATGAAAGGGAAAAACCTACAACAAAGATTACTCTACCCAGCAAGGATCTCATTCAGATTTCATGGAGAAATTAAAACCTTAACAGACAAGCAGAAGCTAAGAGAATTCAGAACCACCTAACCAGCTTTACAGCAAATGCTAAAGGAACTTCCATAGGCAGGAAACACAAGAGAAGGAAAAGACCTACAATAACAAACCCACAACAATTAAGAAAATGGTAATAGGAACATACATATCAATAATTACCTTAAATATAAATGAATTAAATGCTCCAACCAAAAGACATAGACTGGCTGAATGGATACAAAACAAGACCCATATATATGCTGTCTACAAGAGACCCATTTCAGACCTAGGGACACATACAGACTGAAAGTAAGGGTATGGAAAAAGATAATCCATGCAAATGGAAATCAAAAGAAAGCTGGAGTAGCAATTCTCATATCAGACAAAATAGACTTTAAAATAAAGACTATTACAAGAGACAGAGAAGGATGCTACATAATGATCAAGGGATCAAACCAAGAAGAAGATATAACAATTGTAAATATTTATGCACCCAAGATAGAAGCATCTCAATACATGAGGCAAATGTTAGCAGGCATAAGAGTGGAAATTGACAGTAACACAATTATAGTAGGGGACTTTAACACCCCATTTTCACCAATGGACAAATCAACAAAATGAAAATAAATAAGGAAACACAAGCTTTAAATGACCTATTAAACAAGATGGATTTAATTGACATTTATAGGACATTCCATCCAAAAACAACAGAATACACTTTCTTCTCAAGTGCTCATGGAATATTCTCCGGGAGAGATCATATCTTGGGTCACAAATTAAGCCTTGGTAAATTTAAGAAAACTGAAATCATATCAAGTATCTTTTCCGACCACAAAACTATGAAACTAGATATCAATTACAGGAAAAAAATGTAAAAAATACAAACACATTGAGGCTAAATAATGTGCTACTAAATAACCAATAGATGACTGAAGAAATCAAAGAGGAAATCAAAAAATACCTAGAAACAAATGACAATGTAAACACAACAACCCAAAACCTATGGGATGCAGCAAAAGCAGTTCTAAGAGGGAAGTTTATAGCAATACAATTCGACCTCAAGACACTAGATAAATCTCAAATAAACAACCTAATCTTACACCTAAAGCAATTAGGGAAACAAGAACCAAAAAAACCCAAGTTAGCAGAAAGAAAGAAATCATAAAGATCAGATCAGAAACATATGAAAAAGAAATCAGGGAAATGAAAGCAAAGATCAATAAAACTAAAAGCTGTTTCTTTGAGAAGATACAAAAAATTGATAAACATTCGCCAGACTCACCAAGAAAAATACGGAAAAGATGCAAATCAACAGAATTAGAAATGAAAAAGGAGAGAAGTAACAACTGACACTTGAGAAATACAAAGGATCATGAGAGATTAACTACAAGCAACTATATGCCAACAAAATGGACATCCTGGAAGAAATGGAAAAATTCTTAGAAAAGCACAACCTTCCAAGAAGAAATAGAAAATATGAACAGACCAATCGCAAGCAATGAAATTGAAACTGTGATAAAAAATCTTCCAACAAACAAAAGCCCAGGACCAGATGGCTTCACAGACGAAATCTATCAAACATTTAGAGAAGAGCTAACACCCATCCTTATCAAACTCTTCTAAAATATAGCAAGAGGGAGGAACACTCCCAAACTCATTCTACAAGGCCACCATCACCCTGATACCAAAACCAGATAAAGATGTCACAAAAAAACACTATAGGCCAATATCACTGATGAACGTAGATGCAAAAATCCTCAACAAAGTACTAGCAAACAGAATCCTACATCACATTAATAGGATCAAATGTCATGATCAAGTGGATTTATTCCAGGAATGCAAGGATTCTTCAATATATGCAAATCAATCAATGTGATACATGATATTAACAAATTGAAGGATAATACTATATGATAATCTCAAAAGATGCAGGAAAACCTTTTGAAAAAATTAAACACCCGCATATGATAAAAACTCTCCAGAAAGTAGGCATAGAGGGAACTTTCCTCAACATAATAAAGGCCATATATGACAAATCCACAGCCAACATTGTTCTCAATGGTAAAAAACTGAAACCATTTCCACTAAGATCAGGAACAAGACAAGGTTGTCCACTCTCACCACTATTATTCAACATAGTTTTGGAAGTTTTAACCATAGCAATCAGAGAAGAAAAGAAATAAAGGAATCTAAATTGAAAAAGCAGAAGTAAAACTGTCACTGTTTGCAGATATCATGATACTATACATAGAGAATCCTAAAGATGCTACCAGAAAACTACTAGAGCTAATCAATGAATTTGGTACAGTAGCAGGATACAAAATTAATGCACAGAAATCAATTGCATTCCTATATACTAATGATGAAAAATCTCAAAGAGAAGTTAAGGAAACACTCCCATTTACCATTGCAACAAAAAGAATAAAATACCTAGGGATAAACCTATATAAGGAGACAAAAGACCTGTATGCAGAAAACTATAAAACACTGATGAAATTAAAGACAATACAAAGAGATGGAGATGTATACTGTGTTCTTCAGCTGGAAGAATGAACACTGTGAAAATGACTCTACTACCCAAAGCAATCTACAGTTTCAATGCAATCCCTATTAAATACCAATGGCATTTTTCACAGAACTAGAACAAAAAATTTCACAATTTGTATGGAAACACAAAAAACCCTTAGGAGCTAAAGCAATCTTGAGAAGGAAAAATGGAGCTGGAAGAATCAGTCTTCCTGATTTCAGACTATACTACAAAGCTACAGTAATCAAGACAGTATGGTACTGGCACAAAAACAGAAATATAGCTCAATGGAACAAGATAGAAAGCCCCGAGATATACCCGTGCACTTATCTTTGATAAAGCAGGCAAGAGCACACAGTGGAGAAAAGACAGCCACTTCAATCAGTGTTGCTGGGACAACTGGATAGTTACATGTAAAAGAAAAAAATGAGGACATGCCTAACACCATACACAAAAATAAACTCAAAATGGATTAAAGACCTAAATGTAAGGCCAGGCACTATAAAACTGTTAGAGGAAAACATAGGCAGAACACTCTATGACATAAATCACAGCAAGATCTTTTTTGACCCACCTCCTACAGAAATGGAAATAAAAACAAAAATAAACAAATGGGACCTAATGAAACTTAAAAGCTTTTGCATAACAAAGGAAACCATAAACAAGATGAAAAGACAACACTCAGAAAGGGAGAAAATATTTGCAAATGAAGCAACTGTGAAAGGTTTAATCTCCAAAGTATATAAGCAGTTCATGCAGCTCAATAACAAAAAAACAAAAAACCCCATCCAAAAATGGGCAGAAGACCTAAATAGACATTTCTTCAAAGAAGATATACAGATTGCCAACAAACACATGAAAGGATGCTCAACATCACTAATCATTAGAGAAATGTAAATCAAAACTACAATGAGGTATCACCTCACACCAGTCATAATGGCCATCTTCAAAAAGTCTACAAACAATAAATGCTGGAGAGGGTTTGGGTAAAAGGGAACCCTCTTGCACTGTTGGTGGGAATGTAAATTGATACAGCCACTATGCAGAACAGTATGGAAGTTCCTTAAAAGCCAAAAACTAGAACTACTATATGACTCAACAATCCCACTACTGGGCATATACCTTGAGAAAACCATAACTCAAAAAGAGTTATGTACCATTTCATTGCAGCACTATTTACAAAAGCCAGGACATGGAAGAAACCTAAGTGTCCATTGACAGGTAAATGAATAAAGAAGATATGGCACGTATATACAATGGAATATTACTCAGCCATAAAAAAGAAACGAGATTGAGTTGTTTGTAGTGAGGTGGATGGGCCTAGAGTCTGTCATACAGAGTGAAGTAAGTCAGAAAGAGAAAAACAAATACCGTATGCTAACACATATATATGGAATTAAAAACAAAAATGGTCCTGAAGAACCTAAGGGCAGGACAGGAATAAAGATGCAGACATAGAGAATGGACTTGAGGATACGGGGAGGGGAAGTGTAAGCTGGGATGAAGTGAGAGAATGGCACTGACATATATGCACTACCAAATGTAAAATAGATAACTAAGCGGCTACACAGCACAGGGAGATCAGCTCCGTGCTTTGTGACCCCCTAGAGGGGTGGGGTAGGGAGGTTGGGAAGGAGATGCAAGAAGGATGTGATATGGGGATATATGTATATGTATAGCTGATTCACTTTGTTATACAGCAGAAACTAACACAACGATGTAAAGCAATCAAACTCCAATAAAGATGTTAGAAAAAAAAAAGAACATATGGGTTGGAATAGTCTAATGGCATTGAAAATTTTTTTTTCTTTGATGACATTACTTTAATAGAGAAATAGAGAAAAAGAGAAATGACAGAATTGTCACCTTAGTGACATTAGTATTATACTTAGCTTCAAAATAACTATCATTGCCTTAGTTTGAGAATGTATTTCTACCTGATTTAAGATGTTCAATTGCTTATAAGTTGAGGCAGTCATCTTAATTTAGACTATATTGTAAATAAAAGCAGTCACAACTTACTTCCATATATGGGGCAATGGTCATTTATACATATTTCATTCATTCAATCAAAATCTACATAAAGGTATGGACAAGACAAGCATGTGCCACATCTTCATGAAGCCCATCAAATGGGGAATGTCATGGGCTGAAATGTGTCCCACCCAGCATTCATATGTTGAAGTCCCAACCCCCAATATCTAAGAATGTAATCACATTTGGAGATAAAGTCTTTAAAGAAGTGACTAAGTTAAAATGAATCCATCAAGGTGGGGCCTTAATCAAATATAACTGATGTACTTATAGGAAGAGACAGAGATATCAGGAATGTGTGCACTGAGGAAAGGCAGTGTGAGGACAAAGGGAGAAGTCAACTGGCTGTAAGCCAAGGAGATGAGCCTCAGGTGAAATCAAACATGGCAACACCTTGATCTTGGTTAGCCTCCAGAACTGTGAAAAAATACATTTCTGTGGTTTAAGCCATCTTGCTTGTGGTATTATTTTGGCAGTCCTAGTAAACTAATATCAGAAGTCATATCTTTAGAAGATACTCATATAGATAAGTACAAAATTGCCATTTTAGTAAGTATTACAGAGGAAAAGTATTTTTATAACATTGATTATTGGTCCTTATCCAGCCAGTAAAAGACCTAAGAAATTGTTTTTATTTTAGACTAGAAAAGTTGGTTGGACTTAACAAGGTGAAGTGGGGATTATTGAAGGAACATCAAACAGGACTGATGGGAAAGACACTGGCCAATTCTAAGATCAGTGTGCCAGAAAAGTAAGAAATAGAGAGCACAATTGCACAAGCTAAAATTGTATTAGTCAGCAGGGGACAAATAACATAAAATTAACCCTTCCTGGAACAATACTTTAGTGTCTTAATTATGTATGTTATTGGATATATATCATTATTATATATAATTATTAATTATGTAATAGTTATATATTATTGTAATATATGTATAACATTGAATTAATATATGTACAAAATACACACACATATATATATCTATTCTTTTTTCAACAAAGCCTTGGGATTTATTATTCCATATAATTTTTATAACCAATTTTGAAATTCTGCCATAAATATTTTATATATATATATAATGTATTAAATTAAATTTCTTTTACTGATAAGATATTTCGGTAAAATTTTAATCTCTACAATTCTGAGAGTATCCACTTGTGGATATGGTATTACTTTCTTTTGTTCGTTATTTTATATTTAAATAATTTTAGATTTACCAAAATGTTACGAAGATAGTGTAGAGTGCTCCATTTTACTTTTCATCTAGCTTTCTTTGGTATTATTATCAACATAAGCATGTTATATTCATCAAAACTAAGCAATTAACATTGGTATGCTATACTAAATACAGACTTTTTAAAAATATTTCACCAGTTTTTCAATAATATCTTTATTGTTTCAGGATTCAAACCACGATATCACCTTGTAGTTCATCATCATGTTTCCTTAGTCTCCTCCAATCTGTGATAGTTTCTCAGTTTTTATTTGTTTTTATGGCCCTAATACTTCTGAAGGTCAGGTATTTGTGTCATGTATTTTGTAGAATGTTCCTCAATTTTTGGTTTGTCTGATTTTATTTTTCATGATTATATTGAAGTCATAGAGTTTGGGAAAGAAATACTACAGAGGTAGTGTGCATATATTATTGACATGACATCGCTGGTGATGTTAACTTGATCACTTAGCTAAGTGTCTGCCAGGTTTCTCCACTTCAAACTTGCCATTTTTCTCTTTTGATATGCTATTATTTGGAAGTGGCTTACTTAGTCTAGTCTATATTCAAAGTGTAGTGAACTAAGCTCCACCTTATAAAGGGAGGTATATTTTAAAAAGTAGTGATGATTCTAAGAGTTCTAATCACAAGGAAAGTTTTCCATTTCTTCAATGAGATAATGGATGTTCATCAAATCTGTTGTGGTTATCATTTCATGATGTGTGTAAATCAAATCATTATGCTGTACATCATAAACTTATACAGTGTTATATGTCAATTATATCTGAATAAAACTGCAAGAAAAAATGGTGAAAATATGTACCAACCACCAGTTCAATCAGTAAATTTGAGCATAGATATTTTAAGATTAGGTAAAATTCTGTTCTCACATAAAGTAAAACAAAAAACCAAACAAAAACAAAAAAAGAAAGCAGTAACTATACTGGAATATTTAAAGTTATCATCAAGTTTTTGGTCAGTGTTCAAGGAAAAGTAACACTGTAATATTTTGAGGAGTGAAAATCAGTGGTAGTCACATGAGTGAAATAAAATTAGATAATTAAAGCATTTCACATGAGCTAAATGAACATAAAGAAATCAGAGAAGGGAAGAGTAGAACTTCATTGAAAGACATAAATGTAGGAAGACAGAAAAGATAAGTTGGAAAATCTAACTGAGCTGCCAGAAACACAGAAGAAATCAAGATTATATGAAAGAAACAACTATCATTAATTATACATCAACATACTGGATAACCTAGAATAAATAAATAAGTTTCCAGAAACATACAACCTATCAAGAATGAATCTTGAAAAAAATTGAAAATCTGAATAGAAAAATAACAAATAAGAAGGTTGAATCAGTAATCAAAAACTTTCCAAGAAAGAGAAGTCCAGGACCATATAGTTTCACTGGTGAATTCTACCAAACATTTAAAGATGAATTAATACCAATCATTCTCAAACTCTTGCAGAAAATTGAATAGGAGGAAATAATATCAAATACATTTTATGAAACCAGCATTACTCTGATACCAAAGCCATATAAGGACACTACAAAAAAGTATCTCTGAGGAATAAAGATGCAAATATTCTCAACAAATTATTATAAAAATGAATTCAACAACATATTAAAAGGATCATATACAATGATCAAGTGGGAGTCATCTTTGTGATGCAGGATGGTTCAACACATGAAAATCAATGAATGTAATACATCACAATAGAAATGAATATAAAAAGCACATGATTATCTCAATGGACGAAGAAAAAACATTTGACAAAATTCAACATCTATTCATGATAAAAACCCTCATAATAAATTGGGCATAGAAAAAACATACTTCAACATAATAAAAGTCATATATGACAAGCCCAGAACTTCCATCATACTCAATGATGAGAGGTTTCAAGTTTTTCCTCTAAGATCAGGAACAAGACTAAGATGTCCACTCTCATCACTTTTATTCACCATAGTATTAGAAGTCCCAGCCAGAAGAATTAGGCTAAGTAAATTTTTAAATGGTATCCAAATTGGAAAGGAAAAAAGTAAAGCTGTCACTATTTGCAAATGACACAATTTTATATTTAGAAAGTCCTAATAACAACAAAAGCTGTTTGGACTAATAAAGAAATTCAGTAAATTTTCAGGATACAAATCAACATAAAAAATTCAGTTGCATATCTCTACCTTAACAATGAAATATCTGAAAGCGAGATTAACAAAACAATTTCATTTACAATATAATCAAAAAGAACATAATACCTAGGGATAAATTTAATGGAAAAGTGTAAGACACTGATGGAAGAAACTGAAGATGCAAACAAATGGAAAAAGATCCCATATTCTTGGATAGGAAGAAGTAACATTGTTAAAATGTCTATACTACCTAAAATAATCTATAGAGCCAATGCAATCCCTATCAAAACTCCAATGGCATCTTTTACAGATATAGAAAAAGCAATCCTAAAATTCACAGGGAACCACAAAAGACCCTGAATAGCCAATGCATTCCCTAGAAAGAAGAACAAAGCTGGAGGCATTACAATTCTTGATTTCAAAGTATACTACAAAGACACCATAATCAAAACCCTAGGGTACTAGCATAAAAACAGACACATATATGAATGGAACAGAATTGAGAGACCAGAACTAAACCCATGCATTTATGGTCAACTAATATTTTATAAAGGGAGCCAAAAATACTCACATATATCTGATAAGTGATTGATATCCAAAATATATAAGGAACTCAGAACTCAATAGCAAAAAAAAACAAAAAAAAAATCAAATTAAAAAATGGGCACGGAACCTGAATGGATATTTTTCCAAAGAAGATGTAGATGGCCAACAAATATGTAAAAAGGTGCTCAACATCACTAATCATTAGGGAAATGAAAATCAAAACCACAATGAGATATCACTTCACTCTCGCTAGGATGTTTAACATCAAAACATAAGAAATAATAAATGCTGGTGAAATTAGGAGAAAAGAAACCCTGTACATTTGCACACTGTTGGTGGGAATATAAACTGGTATAAATACTCTGGAAAACAGTAAGAGTTTCCTCAAAATATTAAAAATCGAACTACCATATGATCCAGAAATTCCACTTATAGGTATATATTCAAAGTAAATGAAATCACTATACCAAAGAGACATCTTCATCTCTATGTTTATTGCAGCACTATTTATAATTGCCAGGACATGGAAACAACCTAAGTGTCAATTAATGGATGAATGAATAAAGAATATGTATATGTATATATATATATATATATATATATATATATATATATTCAGCCATGGGAAAAAAAGAAACCCTGTCATTTGTGCCAACATGAATGAATTTTGAGGACATTATGGTAAGTGAAATATGTCAGACAGAGAAAGATAAATACTGTATGATCCCACTTATTTGTGGAATATTAAAAAAAACTAACTCATAGAAGCAGAGAACAGATTAGTGGTTGCCAGGGGCATGGGTTGGATGATGGGATAGTTTGGTGAAGGTGATCAAGGGGTACAAATTTCCAGCTATAAGGTGAATAAATTCAGGTAATATAATGTATAGCATGGGGACTATAGTTAAGAATATTGTATATTTAAGTTGCTAAGAGAGTAGATCTTAAAAGTTCTTACAAAAAAAATTGTAGCTATTGAGATGATGTATGTGTTTACTAACCTTATTGTGGTAATCATTTAAGAATATATACATATATCAAATCATAATGTTGTACACTCTGAACTTATTTATCACAAAGTTACATGTCAATTTTACATCAATAAAGCTGTGTGGGGGGGACTAAAACTAGAAAAGGTAGGAGTAAATCTTTTTTAAAATTTATTTATTTTAATTTATTTTTGGCTGCATTGGGTCTTCGTTGCTGCACACAGGCTTTCTCTAGTTGTGGTGAGCAGGGGCTGCTCTTTGTTGCGGTGGATGGGCTTCTCACTGTGGTGGTTTCTCTTGTTGCAGAGCATGGGCTGTAGGCACGCAGGCTTCAGTAGTTGTGGCACATGGGCTCAGTAGTTGTGGCTCATGGGCTCTAGAGGGCAGGCTCAGTAGTTGTGGTGCACGGGTTTAGTTGCTTCGTGGCATGTGGGATCTTCCCGGACCAGGGCTCGAACCCGTGTCCCCTGCATTGGCAGGTGGATTCTTTTTTTTTTTTTTCTTTTGGCGGTACACAGGCCTCTCACTGTTGTGGCCTCTCCCGTTGCGGAGCACAGGCTCCGGACGCGCAGGCTCAGCGGCCATGGCTCACGGGCCCCCAGCCGCTCCACAGCATGTGGGATCTTCCCGGACCAGGGCACAAACCCGTGTCCCCTGCATCGGCAGGCGGACTTTCAACCACTGCGCCACCAGGGAAGCCCTGGCAGGTGGATTCTTAACCACTGTGCCACCAGGGAAGCCAGAGGTAAATCTTCATTACTTAAATTGGGCACTGATTTCTTAGGTGTATTACAAAAAGCACAAATGACACAAACTATGTAAATAAATTAGACTTCATCAAAATTTAAAAACGTTTGTGATTGAAAGACATCATAAAGAAAAGATCACTTATGGATCAAGACAAAGTATTTGAAATCCTACATCTGATAAGAATTTTATCAAGATTATATAAAGAGGGCTTCCCTGATGGCGCAGTGGTTGAGAGTCCGCCTGCCGATGCAGGGGACACGGGTTCGTGCCCCGGTCTGGGAGGATCCCACATGCCGTGGAGCGGCTGGGGGCCCGTGAGCCATGGCCTCTGAGCCTGTGCGTCCGGAGCCTGTGCTCCGCAACGGGAGAGGCCACAACAGTGAGAGGCCCGCGTACCGCAAAAAAAACAAAAAAACCCAAAAAGATTATATAAAGAACTCTTTCCATTCAAAAATAAAGAGAAATAACCCAATTTTTAAAATGGGCAAGGATGTGAATAGACATTTCGCCAAAGAATACACAGAAATAACAAATCAGCACATAAAATAATGTTCAATGTCATCAGTAATTAGTAAGTGCAAAGCAAAACTATAATGAGATACTACTAGAATGGATAAAATTAGAAAGATAGATAATACGAAGTGTTAGAGATGAAGTGGAGAGAATGGATCCTTCATACATTGCTGTTGGAAATATAAAATGGTTTAGTTGTTGTGGGAAAGAGCTTGCGGCTTCTTCAAAAAAATCGGACATAGAAATACCATGTTACTGAGCAATTATAATTCTAGTTACATACCTAAGATAAATAAAAACGTAGGTCCACACAAAAATCTGTACACTAATATTCATAATAACATTATTCATAACAGCCTAAGTGTAAATAACCAAAATGCCCATCAACCAATTAATGGATGAATAAAATGTGGTATTCTATATAATAAAATATTATTTAAAAATAAAAAATAGCAAGTCCAGATGTTTTAAAAATTGATTAATCTTAAAACATCACCCTAAATGAAACAACCTAATAACAAGAAGCTATGTATTGTATGATTTAATTTATATGAACTGTCCACAGTAGGCAAACCCACTGAAACAGAAAGTGGATTGGTATTTACTAGAGGATAGAGGAATGCAAAGTGCCTGCTAATAGGTATGGGGTTTCTTTTTGGGGTGATGAAACTATTCTGAAATTACATAGAGGTGATGGTTGCCCAACTTTGTGAATACACTAAAAACCACTAAATTGTACACTTTGAAAGAATGAATTTTATGGTGTGTAAGTTAAAATGATTCTGTTTCATATGTTAAGAATATTAATTAGTAGGAAATTTAGAGTAATAGTTTTAAAAAGTTTAAATCCTAAAAGTTTATATTTTAAGTGTAAGCATTTAAAATATGCTTTAGGGCTTCCCTGGTGGCGCAGTGGTTGAGAGTCCGCCTGCCGATGCAGGGGATGAGGGTTCGCGCCCCGGTGTGGGAAGATCCCACATGCCGTGGAGCGGCTGGGCCCGTGAGCCATGGCTGCTGAGCCTGCGCATCCGGAGCCTGTGCTCCGCAACGGGAGAGGCCACAACAGTGAGAGGCCCGCGTACCGCAAAAAAAAAAAAAAAAAAAAAAAAAAAAAAAAAATGCTTTAAATGCTTAAATATGGGGATTGCTCAGTGGCAATACCCATACTGAAGTTATTTCTCATACTTGGCTGCATATTAGAATCACCTAAGGAGTGTTGACTAAACTCTGTCAGGCAACATGCAAGATCAATTAATGAAAAATTCTGGGTGTATGAACCAGTCACTAAGATTTATTAAAGCTCAGCAATGATTCTATTACATAGCCAAATTAGAGAACCACTATAATTGCATCATATATAAATTAATACAGACTATAATTTAAGAGGATTAAAGAAATTAGATGATCTGGTAACAATGTACAATAGTACTTAACTAATATTGAAGTGGGTATAATTGAAAGGTTTAGATATAGCAAGAACAAATATCATAGCAGTTATTATTTTTAATTTTGAATAATATATTATTTGTTTAAACAAATAAAAAATAATAGATTTGTCCAAATAATGTATTAAGACTCTTACATTCACACCGGATTTCACAAGAAATACTTGAGCACTTTACATGTACATTGAAGTTAGTTGGACATCAGTGACTGTTACAAATTTGCCTTGTTCATTTGTAAGTAGTATTCAAATTTCAATTTTTTTCCAACTTCTGCAAAGAACTTCCACTGAAATTTAAAAACTTCTCTCTATCAAATAATTGCTCTTCCTCTACTTATTCTAAAAACTGATTTAAATTCATTTTTGATTTATTTGTTTCTCCTTATATATCTCACTGTGTATAGCAAAACAATGAAAAAACTACTTTAAATATGTTTAATAATTAGTAAAAAACCCATGTGTGTTTTCTGCCACCATTCCCGATAAGGTGGGGGCTCTGTAGTTAAATTATTACCATGTGAATGAGGCAGCTCTGGTAAGAGCTGAAATATGAGTGGATAAATGAATCAACTTGACCAGGCAGATGTTCTCATCTGAGAATTTGGTTTGCTGATTGAGAATGTAGTCAATCTCTAACAGTATTAAACTTGAGAGAAAGTACAATCATGAATTTTATTGGAATAGACATTTCCTGATGAGATTATGGAGAAGAGAAATTCAGTTTGTTGACAGAATGTAGATGAGATAAGGCACTTCACAGAGAAGTCCTGAGAAATTTGATGACAGGTTCCAGTGGCTTCCTACCTGTAGCATCTCAGGTGGCCCTATGGCATTTCAATCCATTTGCCTTTACTTTCTATGAGGTGGCAATGTATCTCTAATTCCCCCTCCGCTTTGCTTGTGTGTGTGTGTGTGTGTGTGTGTGTGTGTGTGTGTGTGTGTGTGAGAGAGAGAGAGAGAGAGATCAATTTCTATTTCTTAAATCTAAAATGTTCTTGACTAAGACAAAAAGACTGCTTGTAATAGAACCATAATTCAAGCCAAAATTTAAGAAATAAATTAATCCTGCTAGTTAACATTTATAACATTTTGCATTTTGATATATTTTGTATTTATTTAAAATCTTTATTTTACATTTTGTATTTATTTAAAATCTTCCAACTTAATATTGGAAGTTGTTTTTAAGAAAAATGTCTCATGAATATGAGATTGGATTTAAATTACAAGTTTTAAGTGAGATTACAAAGAAATAAATTGGCTTCCCAGAACTTCTTTAGATTTTCAAATAAAATCACAATAATTTGCAAATATTGGGTTGGCCAAAAAGTGTCTTTTGTTTTTAAGTAAAAATTACAGACACATTTTTCATTTTCACAAAGAACTTTATTTTTTTTAAATTTTTTTTACCAAGAACTTTATTGAACAATGTATTCACCCTTTTATTCCACTACCTTCTGCCATTTTTCAGGCAACTTCATAATGACATCTTCCCAAACCTTTTTGTCTTATTGAGCAAAGAACTCTTCCAGGTGCCTTTCACCATCTTCCAGGGAATGGAAATTTTTTCCATTAAGACACTTTTGTAAAGACTGAAATAAATGGAAATCTGAAGGTGCAATGTCTGGTGAATATGGCGGATGAAACAGAACTTTCCAGCCAAGCTGTAATAGTTTTTGCCTGGTCATCAAAGAAACATGTGGTCTCGCGTTACCCTGATGGAAGATTATGTGTTTTCTGCTAGTATACTAATTCTGGCCACTTTTCGTCAAGCACTGCTTTCAGTTGGTCTAATTGGGAGCAGTACTTGTTGGAATTAATTGTTTGGTTTTCTGGAAGGGGCTCATAATAGAGGACTCCCTTTCAATCCCACCATATACACATCATCTTCTTTGGATGAAGACTGGCCTTTGGTGTGGTTGGTGGTGGTTCATTTCGCTTGCCCCATGATCCCTTCTGTTCCACATTATTGTACAGTATCTACTTTTCATCGCCTGTCACAATTTGTTTTAAAAATGGAACGTTTTCATTACATTTCAGTAGAGAATCACATATGGAAATGAAGTCAAAGAGGTTTTTTTCACTTAACTTACATGGAACCCAAACATCAAAACGATTCACATAACCAAGCTGGTGCAAGTGATATTCAACGCTTGATTTGGATATTTTGGGTTTGTCAGCTATCTCCCGTGTGGTATAACGTTGATTGTTCTCAATTAATGTCTCGATTTGATCAATTTCAACTTCAACTGGTCTACCCAACCATGGAACATCGTCCAGCGAGAAATCTCCAGCACGAAACTTCGCAAACCACTTTTGACATGTTCGATCAGTCACAGCACCTTCTCCATACACTGCACAAATCTTTTTTGCATTTCAGTCGCATTTTTACCTTTCTTGAAATAATAAAGCATAATATGCCAAAAATGTTGCTTTTTTCCTTCCATCTTCAATATTAAAATGGCTACACAAAAGTTCACCAATTTTGATAAGTTTTTATTAATGCATGCTGATATTACAGCTGTCACAATACCATTTAATAAACTTGTTTCGAATGAAGTTAAAGACAGCTAAGCACTACTAGAGCCATCTTATGGAAAAAAACAAGTGAACTCTTTGGCCAGCCCAATATAAAAATCTAGGTGCATTAGAATGTTGCTTAAAAACCACTTCAAATCTAAGAGTCTGTGGCATAGTTGCTTAAAAAATCTAATTTAAAATCATTCAATTCTCTTAACATTCCCATAATGTCTCTTGACCCCATTCCACATATGTGATGTCTGTGTAGACACTTTTGGATTAAGAGTAAGGTCACTGTGTTATTTACTCAAAATGTAGAGTTGAATTTATATCTCAGAAACTCATCAACACAGTTGAAATATACGGAGATACATGTGTTTATTTATTCTTGCTGGTTGCCAAATTTCATTAATTAGAACGTCTAATTTAAGAGCTACTAAAAATAACAATTTAGAGTGTAATTTACCAGAGACAAAATTAGTCAAGTCATGAAGACAATTAAATGACAGTTTAATAAAAACTTCATAAATATTTTATTTAGCTCATTAGCGATTTCCCCTTCTTCGACCAAAATAATATCTCCTTTCTGTCTTAAGGTGCATTTAATTAACCTAACATAATGTACAATTTAATTAAAGGATTTCTCTAGTTATTTCTTCCACATTACCATATGAGAAGTAATATCGTATGATTTTGAATGATATCGTATCTGTGAATGTATCATGGCAGAAGATTGAATACTTTGTTTCCTCTCGTTAGGAGCTAGTGCAAGACAAGATACCATGGCAGTTAAGAACATGGATGCTCGATATTGATGACGTAAATTTGAATTCCAAATATGCAGTTTACCAGCTGTGTGCTGTGGGCAAGCTGATTCACCTTTAGTATCTCAGTTTCCCCATCTGGAAAATAGAAATGATAGTAACTGCCTAACTGATAGAGTTATTCTAAATATTAAGTGAGGTAATATTTTTAAAACACTTCTAACAGGATGTGGTGCAATTTGCATAGAGTATTTGTTATTATTATTTGTATGAGCTTATGTCTCTATTTATGATTATATAGGGATGGAAAAAACTATGGGAAAGTATAAATTATGTTGAAAGTATAGTTAATTAGTGAGGAAAAAGTGATATGAAAAGAAAGATTGGGTAGAAGCAAGGAAATAAGGGGGTAAAGACCACCCTAAAATTGATATGATCACTTATAGGCATTTATGTAAAATGATATATACTTATACACCCTTTCTGAAGTGTAATGGTAGCTCATTTACTAAAACAACTGTAAACATTTTTAACTTTATTTTTTCTCCTTAACTCCCAGAGGTCAAAGATATAATACGTTGCAACTATATAGAGCAAATTAATTATAGCTATTGTTTCATTTAGCTCACAAACTAGTTATTAGAAATTCCTAGAGACAAGTAACTACATGTTTCTGCATCTTGCCCTATTTATTCAAAAGTACTTTATGTAATTTCCTCTAATCACCTAGTAAAACCTAATTCATTTTTTAAAATGGTTTAATATATGATCGTATGTTTTTAGCCTTAAATATGCTCTAAAGACAAAATAATTGTTATTCTTTTTGATTCAAACAGTTTTTCAGAGAAATTAAAAAAGAAGGAAATTTAAGAAGTTTATTTTACTTTTATTTATTCTGTATCCAAAATTCATCTTCTTTTTTTTTTTTTTTGGTAGATTTAAGTTTGTGCCTTATATAATATTCCTTCTAACTAAAGATCCTCCTTTAATATTTATTTTAGAGTAGGTCTGCTAGCAAAGTCTTCCCTATTTTAGCTGTTCCGAGAAATTATTTCTTCTTCATTTTGTAGAATATTTACATGGGTGTAATTTTGTAAATTTACATTTATTGTTTTTCTTCTAGGACTTTAAAGAATTCTCTCCTTAATCTTCTTGCAAACTATTTCCTGATGTTCTCAAATTTTGGCTAAGTCACACTGATCTGGCTGATGGACCATATAAGCCAACTCAGAATTCTGAGTTAGAGTCTCAGGTATTATGAATTATAAGATGATTAACCTCTCTGATGCTATATTCCTCATTTTTAAAGTGCATTCTGTAGTAGATTGACCCTAAGAGATGATCTGTGGAAACATACTCCATGGTCAAAAAAGCTTAGGAAATGTTTTGTTTCTTTTTGTTAATTTTAGATATGTCTTATTACATCCCATTCAGAATCATAATTCAACGGACACCTCTGATAAGTATTACAATAAAGAAACTTGTATATTTAAAAAAAACAATCTTTCCCATTGTTCTTTGATCAATAATTCTCTCTTTTACCAGCAAAATATATTGATATCCTGTGGAACTAGTATTCTAGAGAACAACTTTCAGGAAATGCTGTCCTACTCTCAATGAATCACCTGAGTATTTCCTATATACATATATTGAGATAGAATACCTTCAGAGCCAAGGATAATGAAATTTGAGAGCTAAATTAGTGTCTCTCATCTGTGTGTCTAAAATACATTAATTATTTTTGTAAATACTCCTTTTTAAATATTTATACCAAGATATTAGGATGTATAATAGCAACACACAAGAGAAGTGCTGATATTCAGTGGGAAAATTTCTGCTTCTCAAGACCTACTGACTTGTATCCCTGCACCTTGATAACATGAATGAAAATACCTAGGATTTAAAAACTATTTTATTCTAAGACTCCTATATACTGGCAGTTAAAGTGGCCAGCCCTTAATCTTACTCAGTATGATACAGCTGAAACGATGTGTTCAGAGAAGTATAACAGAATATTTAGTACCTAAAGAATCAGCAGATCAAAACTACAATGAAGTATCGCCTCACACCAGTCAGAATGGCCAGCATCAAATAATCTACAAACAATAAATGCTGTAGAGGGTATAGAGAAAAAGGAACCCTCTTGCACTGTTGGTGGGAATGTAAATTGATACAGCCACTATGGAGAACAGTATGCAGGTTCCTTAAAAAACAAAAAAAGAACTACTATATGACCCAGCAATCCCACTACTGGGCATATACCCTGAGAAAACCATAATTCAAAAAGAGTCATGTACCACAATGTTCATTGCAGCTCTATTTACAATAGCCAGGACATAGAAGCAACCTAAGTGTCCATCAACAGATGAATGGATTAAGAAGATGTGGCACATATATACAATGAAATATTACTCAGCTATAAAAAGAAATGAAATTGAGTTATTTGTAGTAATTTGGATGGACCTAGAGTCTGTCATACAGAGTGAAGTAAGTCAGAGAAAAACTAATACCATATGCTAACACATATATATGGAATCTAAAAAAAAAAGGCTCTGAAAAACCTAGTGGCAGGACAGGAATAAAGATGCAGACATAGAGAATGGACTTGAGGACATTGAAGAGGGAAGGGTAAGCTGGGACGAAGTGAAAGAGTGGCATGCACATATATACACTACCAAATGTAAAATAACTAGTGGGATACAGCCGCATAGCACAGGGAGATCAGCTCGGTGCTTTGTGACCACCTAGAGGGGTGGGATAGGGAGGGTGGGAGAGAGACACAAGAGGGAGGAGATATAGGGATATATGTATATATATAGCTGATTCACTTTGTTATAAAGCAGAAACTAACACACCATTGTCAAGCAATTATACTCCAATAAAGATGTTAAAAAAAAAAAAGAATCAGCAGAAGATTATAAAATCTACAAGCTGAAGAAAGCTGGGTCCTCTCTCCATTTAATTTTTGAGCTTTCCCTGTTGTGTAGGTTGTATATAACCTGGGATTTCTTCCGTGAGCAAACGTTTTAAGTGTTTTTGAATGTCAGGGATGAATTTCCTTTCAAAGATATTTTTTCAGAGGCAAAATTTCAAGACACCAAGAGACTTAGAGACCAGTCAAAGAAGAGGAAATTGTTTTCTCATTATTCTCTACGGAAAATAGTATTATACAATATTCAAACCTTATGAGGTTTTTCATATGACTTTTCAGATATGAATTCCTCTCTATATTTATGGATGGGTGTCTGGTTTGTTTTTTCCATAATAGGCAATCTACCTCAAAGCATGGAGGAGATCTGTTTCTTTTAGTCAATTTCTGGGGCAGAATAGATTGGCAATGTTAATATCCAGTCATAATTTCAGGATCTCATTTGAAGAGCCTTCAATGTACAGACATCCTGTTTCATATAACGTTAAATAGAAAGCTGGGGAAGACATCTTAAAGAGGATTACAAACACTTTTTATTACTTTTGCTGAAGTAAAATGATATTTATTGTAATGTAAAATGCACATACAGGGATGGGTGCAACATATTTAATAAATATTACTATGCGCAATTAGTTATTTTCTGGTTCCTTCATAAACCAAGAAAAAATTCTGCTTCTTGTAAACATATGTCAAACTATGTCGAACTATGGAGTGGTGGGTAAGGTATTTTCTGACCTCTAAAGGAACTAATAGAACATCAAAATTAGAACATGATTTTTTCTTTATTCCATGTTATTTATTATTAACTGGACAAATTTGGTACTATTACAATAATATAGTTAAGTTGATATCAAAGATTATGATACTCGATTTCTTTACTCTTGTAGAAATCAGGTGTGTAATTGCTTTCTTATTAAAGTAAGTGTACCTGAAATAAGTTATAAGGAAGTAGTGATAAACAAAGATGCATTTTAGGTTACTCATTTTAAATGATTTATTAATTTAGAATCTATCTACAAAGAGAAAATAGCATGCCCATGATTATCATAAATAATAATTATTTAAAATCTACACATTATTGTGAATCTGAAAAATACTGTAAAATATCGAGTAGTAGTATCTTTCAGCTTACTTATGAATGGCTTCCCACCTGTGATCCTTTGAAAATCAATAAGATACATATTTAGTACTATATCCAGCATGAGGTCTCTTGAAGAGGATACAGTTTATCAGACAAAAAGATTGCAATAGCACAAACATGTAAGAAGTGCTAATTTTGAGGGGGAAAGATCTGAGAAAGGGTCTTTTAAAGACATATGCTTAAAATCATCCAGCCAATTAAATTTGGTTAATGGGCATTATGATAAGGGGAAAATATAGCATTGTTCAACTCTGTAATATATAACATAAAAAATATTTGGATATATATTTTTTAAAACATATAATTAAACTTGTTAAATTTAATAAGGTACTATTTACAAATTATATTTTTGTCTTAATCTGTAAGTTATATATTGTATGAGACCACTTAAGTCATCTCAATATAACATCATACATTAACATAAAAATCTAATTTACCATTTTTATAAAGACCAGTTATTTTCCTAGAGGCAAAACAAGTGGCTGCTTAGTTAATATTTTTGTTGCTTTTTAACTAGTTGTTTTATTAACAGTTTCATTTCAAGACAGAGTTTCTAAAAATTTTAAGTATTCCATTATCAAATAAAAATTAAATAAGAAGCAAGAAAAATTATAGATTCTTGAATAATACAAGATTTCAGGAACAAGTCCTGAGATAAACATAATTGTAAATTTTTTTTATTCAGTAAAAGACTAGATGTTTGTATCTTTTCATACAGTTCCCAGGGAAAAAGTTATTCTTATATTTTGAGACTCAAGCTATATACCATTGGTGATAAATCAATGCTTTGAAATATACTACTTTTTAAAAAATTAACATTTCTTCAAAATCTTCCTAGATTTTTTATTCATATTATTTGTCTTAGCACCTGGCTGTATCTACCTCTAGAATTCTCTAAACTCCTATATATGTCTCTAAATTTTTCATGATATTTTGAATGTAGTATTTGTTAACTGGTAATATGTGGTTTATTGCATAAACATGATTTTATTTAAAACTTAGATGTAATTTTATATTTACTCTGGTTATTTATCCCATGAATAATTATCTTGAAGTGCAAAACTTCTTACTGGTTTAACTATGTGCAGTCTCATGCTCAGGTCTTGACTATTAAGTCATGCATTCAACTTATTCTCCAAACTCCTTGGTAATCATAACCTTTCCAATTATATGACACTGAGTTATATTAAGTAATTATTTTACTCATTCCCATTCATACCAACACATAATTTTTTATGAATAGTTTTCGAATGTTCAACTTGGCATCTCACAGGGTCATTTATTCAGCATTTATTAAAGAACTGTCACTGTACAGTAATTGGAATGTGGAGACAGAATACAATATAGTCCTTGCTCTAAGTTGTGTGCATATGTACAAGGGGGGAAGGACAATAAGCATGCAGTGTATGACATAACATTTGTGTCTTAGAAGTACAAAAGGTGGAATAATCTGCTATACTTGGTGATTCCAGTGAGGACTTTGCTTGTCCTGGGTTTTGAATGGAGAGTGGAGGATGATAGGATGTGATGCACAGAGTATTTCATTAAGGAAAATACATTCCAGCTTGAATGAAGAGCTCCATTACAGTTACGCAAAACAAGCATGTCATCTATATTGTCAAGCTAGTAAATATTGTTAAATATGCAAATTAATGTAATCAGTATTTGACAATGCATGGGTAAACACATGTAAAGCTATTTAGAAAGCAAAGAAGGGAGGGAGGAGGGATGGGAGGGATGAAGAAAGGAAAGAAGGAAAGAAGGAAGGAAGGGAAGGAAGTGAAACTGAAGATTCTAGAAATATTCCTCCACTGCTCCTCTCCTTTTAATGTTTTTATTAGTGTACTGGTGTAATGATCTGGCTACTGCTGCATAAAAATCCATCCCAAAGTTTAGCAGCTTAAAATAACAAAAATTAGTTATTTTGTTCACAAATCTGCAATTCAGGTAAGGTATGGCAGGGAAGGCTCATGCCTGGTACAGATGGCATCATCTGCTGTCTTTGACTGGGGACTTCAAGGTCTACTTTCATGATGATGTAATCATATGGCTGGCAAGTAGGGCTGGGGGAAGCTCAGGACTGTAGAATGAGGGCCTTGGTTCCTCTCCATGTGAGTATCTCTACTGGTTTCCTGAACTTCCTCAGGGCATGGTGGCATTTTAGGAGAACCCTGAAGGAAGACGTATTGACTTCTATAATAGAGCTTTGGAAGTCATAGTGTCACTTCTACTGTAGTCACAAGTCTACCCATCTACCCATATACGAGAAGATGTAACGTAGACCCTATATCTCAAGGATAAGAATGTCAGTCACACTGAAATAAAACCATAAACATGGATGATGCTGTTGTGTCTTTTTTGGATAATAAAATCTTCAACAGATAAAGTCACTGAGAATTTTGTCCCAAATAGTAGATATACTTTGAGATGATCTTTTATCAGTAGCCTTCAGCTGGGGCCCTTTTTGCACACCAGAAGACATCTGACAATATCTAAGGACATTTTTGGCTATCAAACTGGAGGTTGTACTGGCATTAGTAGATAGAGGCCAAGGATGCTGCTAAACATTCTACACTGCACAGGACAGTTAACAATCCCCACCATATGTAATTATCGTTTATAAACTATTAGTACTTTAACATATACCAAATTATTTTAACTGAGCATTTTATCAAAATAAAATCACTAACTTACCTTTGCCCTAATACCAATCACTTAAAATTTTAAAGTAATAATTTTTAAATGTAAAGTAAATAAATTTTTAAATAAAAGAGCTATAATATGTATGAATATCTATATTTATGATTATATAATCCTTAGATATTATGAGTTGTAATCACAGGACTACTGGTAGCATATCTTTAAAACTTATAAATAAGAATTATACTCTCTGTGTAGAACTTGCTTTCATCATTTTACTTTCATATGAAGAGCAATTTCACCATTTGAAATATATTTCAAAGAGAGTAAACCATTTGAATAAGAGGGCACATTTTAAAATTAACTTTTAAAAAACAAATCTCTCTTTATTCCAGTACATTGATGTCATATATAAAATAACTAATAGAAAATAACTAATATGATATTAAATCTGGGATACTCTATTTCCACTCAAAGTAAGAACAATTCCCACCATGTGTAATTTACAATTAAAACATTGTAAATTCAGATCTCTAAGATGGTGGTACAGGACTGTACCAAATTTGTTTTTATATCATAATTAGACTGATCCAGTTAATATGAGTTAGTATCATATTGGAGTCTTGTCATGTCATATAAAAACTCTTATTTCATAAAAGGCCACTTGTAGAAAGCATTAGCTGCTGTAACCATCTATTAAGTTTGTCAGACGCAACCATGGTAAATTTTGCCTGTTTCCTCAAAATGACTGGCATATACTGTTGTTCTTGACCTTCTAAAGAAGGAAGGCTATCTTGGGTCTTTTTATTTCCTAGATTGATTAACAAGAAATCAGAGCTTTTTTTGTAACGAATTCTAGAGATTCTTACTGAATTCATTCCACAATTATAACATACTTCCATATTCTTTTATGCTTAATTTCCCTCTCTCTAAATAGAAAGTATGTTTTGTCTACACACTAGATAGAATGCTATTTCCTTAAATGCTATTTCCTCTGCAAAAACAACCTTGATATTTTCAACCTTTATATTTTTATTTCGAATAGTTTATAAAATGATTTTAAATTTCTATCTCATTTACAATATTTGCAATATATTGAAATTACTGTTTATAATGAACACTTTTCAAGTCATGTATAGTAATTCACTAATTGTTCTATATAATACAGATCTTGAATTCTATATCATTTATTAGTTCTGTTTCCCATTTCTTTCCCAATCCTCATTATAAGCTGCTTGTTAACAGGGACATAGTCCTTCTCTTACATTTCCAAAATAGTCTATACAGTGATAAACAGAGTGAGGGCACATTAATGGATTATTAGATTCATCATAACCTTCCAAATATGAAGATTTCCACAGTGTATAGCAGAAGTGAAGTACAATCCTGAGAAAAGCAATTTATTAAGGGAAGTTTCAATAAATTGGAAAATGAAAGCAAGCAATAAGATTTTCATGGGAAAAAAAGGGGGGGTATAGGATTGGAAAAGACTAAGGCAGCCTGGGTAAGCTTCCTTGCCCTGGACTCATGCTCAGTTATCACACAATTGGTAATTTAAAAAAGAAAGAATGAAAGAGTGAATGCAAGAGAAAGAGTGAGGTGTAGAAGACATGAGAGCACAATGGAAACTACTGTTTTCATTAAAAGTTCTCTGTAGTACTATAGTATTAGGACAATTTTACTCTTTCGGTGCCCATGTAAAAGTGCCAAACACAAGTGGCTGGGGGAAAAGGGAGGCATTCTATACAGCTATGAATGAAACTCAGGGCAATCTTAGCACCTTAAAGATTCCACACAATCCAGGAGCACTTTGGAACCTTGACTGAATCACATGGAAGGACACCACAGCAAATAATGACAGGAGGAAAAGAGAGATGTAGAAAAGAATGGAAAGAAAATGTATATGGCATATGTTACTTGGCTAAATATAGTTATGAAAATCAATGAGGCATTCTCTCACTGTGCAGTACAGATACTACTGGTACTGAGGGTGAAATTTGCAGTTGGATGAAAAGTTATGCAATACAAGGTAAAGGGTAGAATAAAGAAATAACAATGATTCTTTTCCTTTCTTGATTTAAAAAGTCCCAAGATCCCATAGCTCCTCATAGCATTGAAAAGCCTTTCTATTTTCAGATATCTGGTATAGCATGAACATCCTTCAGTGTCCAGGCTAGACCCAATAAGCATGCATTCTATGTGTATTTCAATGCCTATCTTCCCAATTAATTGTACATGTAATCAGGATATTATCTTTCCCAAATCACGATAGATATTCTTACTGAGAGTGCATGGACAAAAAAGATTCCTTAATTCAGAAATATGTTTATACTCTTCAACAATACAAGGATTCTAATCAGGCACTGATATTGAAATATTAGAAATACAAAATAAGCAAAAATTTAAAAAGCAAATTTTTCCTGATATGATATGCAATTAAATTCTTATACAAAAATTAATTATTTTCTATCTAAGCTAAAGGCTTGAGCTGCACTGCAACACCTGCAAGGAAATCATAGCAAATGCCAAATACTGGCAGGCATTCTGAAAACACAACCACTCCAAAATATGAGAGAATATTGTATGCTTAGAGATAACACATTTGAATTTATGAAATTGCCTACCCAGCATGCAATAATAGGCACTAACTTAATGAGGTCTACTTTACAAGATTTTATTGTTCTAAAAACACTGCTTGTTATTAGAGTCAATTAATATTATTTGTTACCTCAATATATAGAAAGAGAAGCAGCATATTTTAGTTTATAAAATAGTCAAGCATCAAAACATCTTTTTATTTAAAGATAAGATTTTTCAACAGTTCAGAAGCTAGATGTAATTCAAATGGAGGAACAGCTGGCACAGATGTCAAAGAATTCTGTGCTCTTTGCTAGTCACAGCTGAAGTTTATATCTAGCTTTCCTTGCAGCCTCAGAGGAACATAATGAGTGGTCACCTTGAAAGAAGATGACAAATTTTGCATTTTTTAGTAGTTAATTTTATGAACACATTACACTCCTCCAATGCAGCAGTGGCCATTATCAACATTTTAAATAAAGAAAAATGTTGAGCCACATCTGTTGTAACTTGTCAATATCCCTGGGATGTGACATAATAACCCTGCCTGTGACATTACTATAAAGGGAAAATGGATGGAGAGACTACTTAGATTGTTTCATATATCTCACCACAAAACTTTAAAATATGCAGAAAAACAATGTGCATTAAGACTAGATTTAAAACTGGTCAACAAAAGTCCTTTGTTTTCAATAACAATGTATTTACCAAGTATCCTCAGAATGAGTCTTGTTTAAAAAATATATTTATTTATTTATTTGGTTGTGCTTGGTTTTGGTTGTGGCAGGCAGGCTCCTTAGTTGAAGCATGCAAACTCTTAGTTGTTGCATGCATGTGGGATCTAGTTCCCTGACCAGGGATGGAACTCGGGTCCCCTGCATTGGGACCGCAGAGTCTTAACCACTGTGAAACCAGGGAAGTCCCTCCTTAGAAAGAGTCTTGATTAAAAAACTTAAGGAATGTTTGTACTCTCATATAGGTACAGAGATGTCACAAATGCTGTGCTTTTTTTTTTAATTCGAGAAGAGTTTTGTTTGCTTGTTTGCGGCTGGTTAGAGATGGAGTTCTAGAAAAAAAGGTGGGTCTCTCAAGTGTCCGTCCACCCTGCAACTAGAGGTACCGACTGTCTTTGTTCTGAATGACTTTTTTCAATGCTGCCTGCATATCAAAAAGCCTTGGAAGATACAACGTTTACCTCTGAAGCAAGGGCAAGCTTGTTTACTGTCCAGTTTAGTAAAGATAATGTCCCCCTTTAGGGCAAAGGTCCTGAAGGCTTATAGCTTGTTGTAAAAGATTAAGATTTCCTAACATCAGGGTTCCTCTCTTATAACACACTCTACTGTGTTTGTGATACCTTGTGAAAACTGGGGTTTAGGGAACAAGCACAATTGCAGATTTTCTGGCTATTGCTATTGCTGTGAGTAACAAAATCTCCTTTATTTCTGACCCAGTAGTCTTAGGTCTTTGGCCATCATCCATGAAACTGTGGCAGGCTAACTAGTTAGATTGAATATAGGGTAAAAATTTCAAACTTTTCAAAATCCTTGACAGGGATACTGTACTAAAAGATGTGGAAGAAATATTTTCACTTAAACACTTTCAGGAAGATTAAAAAAAAAAGACAGGACATTATATTTGGAGGCAGTTATTATCTATCTCACTGCCCTCCTTTCTTCTACTGCCCTCAATATATTTGTTCTATTTTTCTTTTTGGAACAAATGATGTTATCAGGGAGTTGTGCTAGTTGCCCTCCCTTTCTCCCTTCAGATCCAAACTCCATTCATATCCACCCTGCTCTGTGCCTCAACCGTCCCCACTCCCATTAGTGGAACATCAATGGATTACTTTGACCCTAGGCTTATGTTTGTAATTGGATTAATGGGCACAGTGTCTTATATTTAGGGTGAGAAAGAAGAATAGGTTTTAGTGTTTATTTTTTGGCTATACCCTTTTGAGAAGGGTTACTATATAGGTGGACTGATATTGCTGTTGCGCCTTTTCACATGTTCTTTTGCCACATATATAAAAATATGCCATGTATACAAAAGGTGTATATTTATTCCTTTTTAACACATTTTTTCAAGTCTTTTGCTAATTTTAATTGGCTTGTTTTCTTTTTACTGTTGATGTATAGAAGTCCTTTACATATTTTATATATTAGTCAATTGTCTGACATATGCTCTTAAAGTGTTTTCCCGCTCCACTGATTTTCTCTTTTGATGAGAAGAAATGTTTATTCTTTATGAAATCATTATCATATTATCTTTAATAATTATTGTTTTCTTGTATTCTTTCCAATAAATTCATCTTAATGTAAGGCATGAAGATTCTTTGTTCTTCTAGGAGCTTTATGGCAATGGTATTTATGTTTAAGTCTATGATTAATCTTAATTGATTTTTGTGATATAAGGGTTGACATAAAAGTGATATAGTGTGCTTAAAATTGCTGACATATATATCCAGTTGTTCCAGAAGCATTTGTTGAAAATATATTCCTTCCCCTTTGAATTGATTTGGTCAACATTCTATTATTCATAAATGCACGCATCACTTTTTGGACTCACTCTTTTGTCCCCCTAATTTCTCTTTCCATCCTTCCACTAATACTGATTATTATAATCATACTTTAGTCTCAAAGTCAGGTAGTAAAATTCTGCAAAGCTATTTTTCTTTTTCAAGGTTCTTTTGGCTAATCTATATCTGTTGTATTTCCATGTATGTTCTAGAATCAACATAACAATTTCTTCAAAAAAATGACCTTGGGGAGAAAAGATACCCTAACAATACTGAGTCTTTCTGCTTCAATGATCATGGTATGTATCTCCAATTATTTTATCTCTTCTTTAATTTCCCTCAGTAGTGTTTTGTAATTTTGGTGAAAACTTCTTAAACATTTATTCTTATATTTAATATTAGGTAATTTACATTGATTCTTGCTATTTTTCTTACTTTCATTTTTATTGATTTATTGCTAGAAATTCAATTTTTTGTATAATAACCTTGTATCTTGCAAACTTGCACGATTTGTTTTTAATTCTGATAATTTTTTTCCTTGTTACTTCCATTCGGTTTTCTTATACATAATATATGTTGTAAATAAGGAGTTCTGGAGTTTTACATCTTTTCTATCTGCACTTTTAACTTATTTTCTCCCTTATTGCACAGGCTAGCACCTTTAGTACAATCATGCATAGAAGTGGAGAGAACTGAATCCTACCTTGTTTAAAAAGTTTTTATAGGTTTATCATAGATGCCCAATATCATGTTAAGAAAGCTCCCTTGTATTATTAATTTGCAGTTCATTTTTTATCCAATCAGGAATGGATGCTGGATTTTTTAAATACTCTTTTTCTACAACTAATAAGTTAATCATATGGTTTTTCTCTTTTATTCTGTTAATGTGGTGAATTACCAAGATTTTGATTTTTAAACAACCTTATTTCCTAGGTAGTCCACACCTGAGTGGCCATGATGTATTACCTTTTTAATATATTGCTGGATTGAATTTGACTATGTCTTGTTAAGATATTTGTGCCTACGTTCATGAGTAATATTGGTCTATAATTTTTAAATCATTTTTGCTTTCAAATGCCTTAGCTTTTAGTATCAAGCTTATGTAGGCATAATAAAACATGTTAGAATTATTCCATCTTCTATGTTTTGAAAGATTTGTGTGATTCTGGTATTATTTTTCCTGAAATTATTAATGGACTTTACCAGTGAATCCATATGGGTCTGGAATTTTCTTTGTGGTCAGAATATTTTAAAATTCCATATTCATATATACAGTAAACATGAGGCTATTTAGACCTTTACTCTTGTTTCTTTTAGTATCAGCTTTAACAAGTATTTTTTCAAGAAAATTTTCTATTTTATCTATTTTGTTGAATTATTAGTCATTCATATTACCCCACAAATATCTTTATTCTTTATATGATCTGTATTGATATTTTAAAATTACTTACTAATGTTAGTAATTTGTTGTTTATTTTTGTTCATGATCAGTCTTGCTAAAGCTTCATCAATCTTATTAATTGTTTTAAAGAACTGATTTTGATGTTATAATTTTTCTCTATTTTTAATTTTATATTTCAATAATTTCTGTTATTATTGCTTTACTTCTACTTATTTTGGGTTTATTTTACTTCTCTAAATTTGGAAGCTTAAAAAATTAATTTTAGGCTTTTCTTTTTTTTAATAATGTAAGCTGCTAATTTCACTCAAAAAACTGCTCTAGCTGCATTTCACAGGTTTTGGTAGGCTGTGTTTTTATTATTGTTAAAGTCATAATATTTTCTAATTTTTCTTGTAATTTATTCTTTAGTCCATAGGCTATTTATAATTATAAAAATATGTCTTATTTTTTACTGATTTCTTATTTATATTGTGCTCCGAAAATATGCTCTTTGATTCCAATCTTTTGATATATATTGAGACTAGATTTATTCTTCAATGTATAGCTAATGTTCCATATATTTCAAACATATGTGTACTCTTCAGCTGTTGGGTGGAGTGTTCTATAAGTATTAATAAGATGAAGCAGATTGATGGTGCTCAAATCTTCTTTATAGTTTTTTTCTATTTGTTCTAATCATTATTGAAAGAAAGAGAGGTGTTTACGTCTTCAATTATAATCATTGATTTGTCTCTTTCTTCCATCAATTCTCTGTTCTCTTCATGAATTTTAAAATTCTGCCATTAGGGCATACACATTTATGATTATTGTGCTATCTGATTAACTGACCCTCTTATCAATATGAACTATTCCTCCTGTTTTCCTAAATTTATTTTTAAGTCTACTTTCTGTTGTTAGGTTTCTTATTGATACTATAGGATTTAAGTCTCTATGTATATATTTTTGAGAGGAGACTTCATTTTCTTTGTTAGGGATAGAATGACAGTCAATAGCAACTTTTCATATCCTAAGTGAAGGTAGAATTCAGCTTTTATTTCACCATTCAAAAATTGCCCTAATATGCACTTTTTTTAAGAGAATGAAGTCTATGAGTTATGCTCACCCTTCCTAAGAAAAGTCAGATGCCCTGCATCTACACAGAAGCCTACTCTGTGATTTTATGGGGAATTTCCATTCCAAAGAAAAAATTGTTTTTAAAATGATTTACTATCTTGGCTGTACTGTGTTATAGCTAACATCTTTTTGAGAAAAATAAAAGTAGGAAAAAACCTTTCATATGTAATCTCTTTTGTGTCTTCCATCTGATCACTCACATTGCTACACTAGGCATTTCTACTTTTCAAAAGAAAACTGAAGATGAGAATGCTGTAAATGAAAACACACTTGAAAATGCCATTTTTAAGTTCCTAAAAACCTGTTTTGCTAATGGAATTTTTTACTTTATTGTCATACTGGTGTTTATCCAGTGCTTTTCCAGATGCACTTTCTCCATTTCAGAAAATCGTATTGAAACAGCAAAAACACATTGAAAGAAACTCTTTATACTCTACCAACATCACATAAACTGTTTTGAAATTGACTTAGTCTTTTTTTCATATCAAAATAAAATATCTCCTGCAAGAAAATTAAGATAATGTCAAAGTTACCATATGTTTGTTTTTCACAAATCATCAACAGAAAACTTGCTCCTGGACTGTTGATAATTTGTCAGCAATTATTAATAGGTATTAACACTGACAAAGTTCCCAGTGGGGTTTAGCCTTCAAAATATCTCAGGATTCAAAACTCATCAGTAAGCAGCTGCTGCTATCATCAAGTGCAATTCTATTTTATATGGAAGTGTTAATATTAAATAGAAATGAAGAAAGCGCAAAAGATAATTTTTTTTAATTTTAAATCTATTTAAAAAAATTTTTTAAGAGTATCAATTGGAATAGATGCAGATTGGTAAAAATCTTAATAAAACAAAAAATACAACCAACATCTCAATTTTCAAAGTGAACTTACTTCTATTAATATTCCATAAAAACATATTCTAAAAAATTAAATAACTCTAGAAAAAATAAAATAAAAATATGCAATACCCCGTTATAATCCTCTCACCAACTGTCTTTGGTCAGTTGATGATGTGTTATTCTTGTCTGGGGTCACTTATTTGTCTAGGGAATCAACTAGTTTATTAGCTTATCTATGCTGCCCACACCCGGGATGACTAGAGTGACTCTGTTATACTTCACATGTCTCTTACTATACTCCACCAGACAAGACTGGGCATATTTTTGTAGTGTTGATAGAAGTACTAGAAAAAGAAGGAAAATCCAATCATGTAGGTATGTTTCAACCTTGCATCATGTCTACTAATATCCAATTGGTCAAAGCAAATTACATAACCAAGCCCAGAGTCAAGCAGTGGGCAAATCAAAGTGATATGGCCAATGACATGTATATAGGAAGGAATTAAATGTAAGGGTCAATGATGCAGTAAATTAGAGATCATCTGAAGCATTACGTTATCATCAGAGGTTTGGCAAACTTCCAACAGTCATGGTCCAGACATCTTGGGAAAGCTGTCTCATCAGCTGCTTCAGTTTTGGGAAATCTTTACTTTCAGATTACCAGATGATGTGCGGGTCCAGTCAGTGTTTGGTACTTAGGTGTGTCACATGAATCCAAAAGTCTATTCATCGGAGTCTGGTGGCACAAGAGGTGGTTAGCAGTACCCAATAAGGGTCTCTCCACCAAGATTTGAAGAGAGTTCTTCTGAGGCGTCTTTTCCAATAGATGAAATTTCCAGGTTGCAAAGTGTGATTATTTGAGGTTTCTGTTTATTAACCTTTTACATTTCCACATTTTGATCAAGATCTTCTCTGAAAGCATCGTTGAGCAAGAATCAGGTTTTCTAGTGTCAGCAGCTCTTTGCCCCTCAAAGCCAGAAGGGACATTTCCTAGCTGTAGTGTCTCACATCAGAGGGGAAGTGCACCTAATAAGGTCACATCTGAGAAAGAAGGAGGGGTAGGAGGGAGAACTCTCAGGTACTTTTTACATAAAGTCAAAGTACCTGCCCAGTAAAATGGGTTCCTCAATAATATGAAGTTTAAGAGGAGTTCCCCAGGCAGGGATAATCTTTCCCAAAAGGACTTTAGCCAGAGAAGAGGCAGTAGGCCTCCTGCAAGGGAAGTCTTCTGTCCAATATGAAAACATACAGACCATGTCTAAAACCTATTTATATCCATTAGATGAAGGAAGTTGTATAAAATCCATTTGCCAGACTTCAAATGGTCCATTAGTTTAAAATGTCCAGGAGCAGTGTGAACAGGCTTTCTTGTTCACTTGTATTTCAGACAAGTGGGACAATTGAGGTAAACATGCTTGAGGCCTTGTTAATGTTTCCCCACCAATACTGATTTATCAAACTATCATTTTATCAGTAGAACAATGATTTAATGTGTGTACAGTGATGAAGAGTTAGAATTTTAGAGTGTCTGGAAGACTGGGTTATTTGTTCCAAACCAGAGCTTAGACACTAGCTTTTTTAGGCTGAGCCAAAACAAACAAAGGAATGAACTAAAAGAGAGAGCCCAGGACTATATCTATATAATCTATAATGATCACTTAGGTATCACCGAAGTAAAGTAAATCCACAGTGTTAGTTACCTTGGTGCCAAAAAATTGGCAAACTATATTTTTCTCATAAGCCTGGTTAAATTAATTTCCCTCACATGCAAATTTAAAAGAGTAAAAATAATAAAGTATGCTCCTCAGTAAATAAATAAAAATATAATGACAACACCAAAACCAAAAACCCCTCCTCAGCCCAGATCTAAGTTTTCAAAATGAAGAAACGGAAAGTGACTGCCTTACATAGGGATCATATTTATCAGTTTTCTAACATATTGGACTACTAAGGCATATCATTAGTTAAATTAATTGCAAATAGAGCTAAACCTTGTAGGCCTCAAATATAATTCATAGCCTTATAATATTGTTCAGGAATTTCCCAGCTCATGTATCTATAAATCTGATTTTTCTGAGTTAATGCATTTGGGGCTTGAATTTTTAGCATTTCCAATGTAATCTGAATAATACACATGAACTCAAACATTCCACACTCATTTTTTAATGTATTAAGTACATTACAGGCCAAATCTTAGAAATTTGTTTTTAATTGATCACATTTATTTATGAACTAAGAGAAAAAATGAAATGCTAACTAAAGTTTCTTTTGACAAAGTCTCAAGACAATGTACCTATTTTTTATGGTTTTTCTTTTATGCAATTTTCCTCATTTTTCTTGTCAGGTGTAACTGCAGGCAGCTACCAATTTTAAATATAGGATCATAGCATCAAATTAAAAGAAATTTTAAATTCACAAACTCCTGATGTCAAATGGATATTCAAAGAACTCCATTAAATTTTGGGAACCCATCTGCAATATTTTAATTAGGATGCTAATTTCCTGAAAATACACATTCATTCTGTACAGTATTAAAATCATCCATAACATCAAGTAAATAATGGTATTTTAAAATATTTCAATGCATTTTCCATGACTTGCCTTGCTTATGAACACAGGAGGTCATTCATAAATTGTCTTTGAGAAGCATGTGAATTTCCATACTTTGTGAATGAGAAGAATAAATTAAAATGATGTGTCAGTCTGAGTCTAATCAGGAGAAAAAGACTACAAAAAACTACGCAGAAGGCTAAATGGGATATTTTATAAAAGCATAATTAACTATGGTAAAAGAGCAACTATTAGATATCAGGAAACTGTGTGGTACCCCAGGGCTGAGGAAAAGTATCTAAAGAAGGATAAACTTGGAAGGGGTTCAGACCACACCAGATCAGCTCACTGGAAAGCAGCTGGTTTGGCAGGAAAGGAGCTGATCTGAGTACCTGGCAAGCAACCGGCCACCTCCAAGGCGAAGCTGGGGGAGAAGGGGATCAGCAACTGTTGGTGCGGGCATGCAGTGGATTCCAGGAAATTGGTGGGGCCAGGATACCTTCAGATGGCACAGCCCATGAGGATTCTGATTTCCTTGTGGAGAGGGCTGTGGAAAGGTTATCATCAGACTGAAGCTGGAAGGTCACAAAGGGACCATATTCTGGACCCATGGTTTGGGCTCTGCCAGTTGTTCTCACATGTCTTGCTGATATCAAGCCTCTTCCTCCTACAGTGTTCCTGTAGCTCCCTCTACTGAGAAAGATTATCATGTTTGCTTTAACTTTACCACTCCCCTTAGACAGTAGGTTAGAAATCACTCTGAATTCTCTATGAGCCAGTCATGTCTCACACCTGATTTGCCTTGCACATACTGCCAAATTCCATACTGTAAATGTTGCTCCTCTCTGGAATTCTGCAATATTTCTTCTCCTCCCTCCATCATATTTAATCCCTGTGTGTTTAACAGGACCTCATCATTTTTATATTTCTGTTAATGCATATTTTTACAGGCTATATTACATTGTATTGTTTACACAACTAACTCTATTAAATATTTTTATTACTGGCACATGGTATAATACCAAAAACATAGTAAGTATTCAATAAGTTATTACTGAACACATTTTAATTTTTGCAGAGATATTTCTATTGAAAAAGATGACTATATCATTCATAAAATATAGAATTCATACTTGCAGTGGATGTAAAATTTCCACATAGGAAAATTTAAAATAATATGAATTTACTCATAGAAATAAAAGCAACTGTAATCATAAAATAAGCACATACCTACAGAGAAAAGTAATGGGCATTTTCTATCATTGACAGTTTTTGATGAAACATGCTTTAACATGATTTTTTTCCAATTTTCATTGACTAGCATGCAGATAAATTAAATAATAGGTACAAAGCTGAGTTTAATCTCATTTGGTCTCTTGGATTTTCAGGAAAATACATAGCTGAAAATAGAAAAATTCCACCTTGATATTTTATTATTAAAAATTACTGAAAACTTCAGTTAAGCATTTGCCTGTATGCACATATTAGTGCTTCTCAGAAATTTGGATATTATTCCATAAATATTTGTTTCCCCAGTCCATAACCACTACTGCCTCCTAACAGATGTTAGAAATGTCAGAAGAACATTCAGTTTCAGTTTGCAAGTAGCTATGTTAATACTAGAAATAAAGCAGTATGTCACGTATGGAAAACCTCCCACAGTATTTCCTTACATTCCTTTACCTCAAATCAATTTTTGTTAGAACACAGACAAATTCTAATATGAATATGAATAGTTAACACTCTAATATCTCTAAAAACGGTCTTTCATAACACAGTGTTAAAACCAATCTCACTTTCAAATCTCTTTTGAAACATGAAATTTTTAAATCTATAAGACTATATTAGGCAATTGATTTAGAGAGTATAAATATCATCTGCACTAAAGACAACAGAAATGAATTCCAGGCATTGGAAATATATACCTAAAGATCTCAAATGGCCAAACAGGATATAGTCGGCACAAGTTAATATTTCCCATCCTATAGAACAACTAGCTGGTAACTCATTCAATCCGTATTTCTTTTGATTATCAAATGTGTTTTTACTGTGCTTTCATTTTGTCTCATTGCTTTATTTAAATGTCCTACAAAAGTCTTTCTTTAAGGAAGTTGCTTTACTTGGTTTAGTGCCAGGTTCTTTTGAGATTAGCTTCTTTTCTAGTTTATTCATTGTAGAATATTTATTATTTACAATTTTTTCCTTAGAAAGTTTAGCCTCAGGGTTTCATGACAATGTTACTACATTATAGAATATAAATAGAACTTCAGTCTCCCTTCCCCCTCAACCCCTGTAAATTCATTTCTAATGACTGAAGAGCACACAGAGGCACTCAAAGATATATCAGAGTCTTGCAAAGTCCTTATTTTCAGCATAAAACAAAAAGAACTCTAAATTGGAACCCATTACTTATAGTTCACTTATTTGCTGGTCTAGAAAAAACCAATAACCTCATTATAGCTCAGCTTTGTCTTATACATACAAAAAATCTTTCATCATTATGATGTAGCAGTTATCGAGTAAAAAAATGAAATTATTCTTTTAGCAGACTGTCTTCCTCTCTACTTATTAGGTTGTGTTAAAAGTACATTTGTTACAGAAAATGCCAATGTCTGATTGGATTTTCAACACACTATGTTGAAGTGACTGCATATTAAATTAACCAAATTTTTCAAGTTATATTTTTCCTCATCCCATTTTTTTCTCTTTAACTTTAGGAAATATAAAAATATGTGCCATTCTATTTTTACTTTCAAAGTTCTGCCCTATTATACATCCAGTTAAACCAGAAACTGGACTCAGTGAATATGATCTTCAAATTACTATAATCAAGAATTTTGTTTATTATATGAATAAATAGAGAAGATGTTCTAAAATGAAGGCACATGGTAAAACAAATTCTATGTTGTACACAGAAAAAAGGAAGTAGTAAAATTACTGTCATATTTTATTTTTATATAGATGGCTGAAAATTTTGGTTTGTATGACAAAACACCACTATGGGGTAGATCATGGTACATGGTAGAGTTTTTAAAACCCAGACATTTATAAAAGTCAAAACAGGGCTTCCCTGGTGGCCCAGTGGTTGAGAATCTGCCTGCTAATGCAGGGGACATGGGTTCGAGCCCTGGTCTGGGAGGATCCCACATGCCACAGAGCAACTAGGCCCGTGAGCCACAACTACTGAGCCTGCACGTCTGGAGCCTGTGCTCCGCAACAAGAGAGGCCGCGATAGTGAGAGGCCCGCATGCCGCGGTGAAGAGTGGCCCCCGCTTGCCACAACTAGAGAAAGCCCTAGCACAGAAACGAAGACCCAACACAGCAAAAATAAATAAACTAATTAATAAACTCCTACCCCCGTCTTCTTTTAAAAAAAAAAAGTCAAAACAAAAGCTGTGCTATGTTGAAAGTAATAGTAATTAAATAGATTTTTTATTCATCTACTTGCAAAAATCACAGTCTTTTGTTTTCCCTTTGTTTTGGTTTTAAGATTGCTATCTTTAATGTTTTATTATGGAACACTTCAAACAGAATTAGAGGGAATAGGAGAAAGGCGGAAATAGCAAAGTAAACCATCATGGGCTACTCTTGCTTTCTCTAATGCCCACCCAAACTTTTTTTCTCTTCACAAATGTATTTAAAAATAAATCCTAGGGGCTTCCCTGGTGGCGCAGTGGATAAGATTCCGCCTGCCAGTGCAGGGGACATGGGTTCGAGCCCTGGTCTGGAAAGATCCCACATGCCACAGAGCAACTAAGTCCGTGTGCCACAACTACTGAGCCTGCATACCACAACTACTGAAGCCCACGTGCCTAGAGCCCATGCTCTGCAGCAAGAGAAGCCACCGCATTGAGAAGCCTTCACACCGCAACGAAGAGAAAGCTCCCACGCGGCGACGAAAGCTCCCACGCAGCGACGAAGACCCAACACAGCCAAAAATAAATAAATAAATGTATTAAAAAATAAATAAATAAAATAAAAATAAACCCCAGACATATCTAACAGATGATATTTTAACTTAATTACAGAACAAACATCGTACACAGCAAAATTAATTGTAATTCCTTAATATCATCTAAATTCAGTCTGTTGTGCGTATGTTTTTAAAATGATCACATATATGTTTTAAGTTGCCCTGTTCTAATTAAGATCCAAATAAATCTTTTAAAAAATATTTGGCTGGTATGATTTCTTACGTTGTTCTCTTTTTCCACTGTTGTTTAAAACCATTTGTCTGAGGTATAACTGACATGCCAAAAGCTGCACATATTTAAAACTGTACACTTTTATGAGATTTGACATATATATATATATCCCTAAAACCATCACCAAAATCAATATAATAAATATGTATAGTAGTTCTCAGTAATCTATGAAGTTTCTTTGAATCTATAATCATTTCCTCCTCTAACTCCCATGCCATATATTTGTTGAATATATTGAGTCACCTCTGGTAGAAACTAGTGAAGTCAGTGCCCTTTACCTTTTAACGTAGCCAGTATCTGATATTTTGGCCTGGGGGCTTCCTTTAAAACTACAGAAAACCACTCTAATCCTGGATGGAAAATTAGAATTAATGCCCTTGAAATAAAATTATAACCAAAAAATGAGGGCTATTGATGCAGAAACACCCCATCTCCCTAGGCCCTTGGATGGAATGCCTCTGAATGGTATTGTGTACACTTTTTCTTAGCAGTTTCCAACATGATGAGATTAGGCTTTGGTTCCCCCCAGTGGTAGCTAGTTTACAATGCAGGCTTTATGGTTGTATTCCCTTGCCTGCTCCAACTTGCCACTCCCCATTCATGGTCCCTGCATTATAATCATTGTCCAAGGACCAGTTTCTGAAGAATCCAAAGTAAGACATTTGTCTTACAGATATTCTCACTTTCAGGGTTTTATTGATTCCTAAATTCATTTAACACGTTCCTCTAAGCCTCTTACATCCTTAAACTGGCAATTGGTGTTAGATGTTTCATTAGGATGCTTTTATTTTGGCCATGATTACCTCATAAATGTGGCTGCATATTTCTTATTTTATTACAAAAAATATTGTCAGATTTCTTCACCTTTTGTCAAGATTCATCATTGGATTCCAGGATAGGCATGATTCATAAAGTTCTCCACCAGAATTTACCTAATATTTTTGACTTCTATTGATGATCTTTGCCTATTATACATTATTTCATAAGAGACTTAGAAGTGTGATAATCTAATTAAATCATGTCCTACACTTATTAGCTCTGATGTTTTCATTATTTGGATTCCCTGAAATATAATACATAAAAGAAAGGCTGGATAAATTCTCAATTTTTTTTTTTTTTTTACAATTTGAAGAAAAATCGTCTAATGTTCTAGCAATCTAAAGGTAACCAATGAAGTTTTAATAAAGTCATGGACGTTAATGCATTTTAGATATTTCAATCCATAGCAGTGATTATTCTTTATAATACCCCTTTTTCCATCTTAGAACAGTGAAGTTTCCTTTAACTTGGCTCCTGTATCTTTTTACATGATACTGGCATCTTTTGATAACTTCATGCCTCATCTTTCATATTTCCTGTCCCAGATTTGGAATCACCCTTTACTTTGTTCATTTTAGTGGGAAATGGTATTTAGAGACCACAATCTGGGTACTCAGGCTATTCATTACTAATGGGCTATCAGCACTTCTAAGTCTTTTTAGTGACCAGAGAAAAGATATGTTTAAGGAAGGAAGGTTTGTTTCAAAAACTTTCTCTATTCCACTTCCCTTTTCGCTGTTATCTGTTTACATATTTATGGCTAGGACGTGTTCTTCATTTAATGGGGGATATTGTCTTCATTACTCTTTCATCAATCAATGTCCTTATTGAACTTAGGTTAAGAACTTCACATAAGCCTACACAATCTTCTTTTAGGAATCATTAACAATAATATATATTCATTTAATACTGAACATGCAATTCACACGTTCACCACAAAAACTCTGAGTTATGCTGGGAAAATATTGAGGTTAAGAAAGCTAAGCAACTGGCATGAAGTGACTTTAAAGAGACTACAGCTAATTTTTGTGAGTCTTAACCTCCTGATAACATGGTTTACTCCCACTCTAAGCATTTCACACCTCGGATTTATTTCTATTCAAGAAACCCCAAGTATAGTAATTGTTGCCTTCTCCTTTTAACTCCATTTATCTGTAAGTGCCTGCTGGCCCCTCTTCTTTCCACCCTCCATCCTTCACCACTTCCAAGATTAGATCTTATTCATCTTACTTTCTTCCCATAATATCCTATATATTGTACAAATTTAATAAAAGTATGTTTAATTTATTTTCTTTCAGTTAATGCTGTCCCTATATCAGAGATAAATATGGTTTTATATTTCCAATATTAAGGCTGCCTGAATTAAGCTTTTCTAAGTTATCTAATAGAATTATTACCATCTTTGGAAGCCAAAAGATCTGAGATTAAATCCTGATTCACTTGTTGATTAACGGTAGGACTTACACAAAAAACCTAAGATTCACAGTGTCATTTTGTTGTCTTTATCTTTAAAATTTTAAATATTACAATATGTAACATCTAGCAGTTTGGCATTTTACAATCACTGCCATCTTAGAGTCCCTGAAATAAGGCAGTTAACATAAATCGGCACTCGCCTGTATTTTGTTGTATACCTATTAAATACTATTTGTGTGATTTTGTAATATTACCTATTTTATATTTCTTAGTATATCTATAGGATAATTTATTATTCTTATAATTTTAGGATAGAATATATTCTATATTATAAAATTATTTAACTGTCAGTTTATCAAATGATATAATCTAATATTTAACTGAAGTAAAACTACAACTTCATAAGTTCCTTCTTATGAATTGATGTTATTTTTTCACAAAGCTATGTATAAAATAATTCTCAAATATATCTAGTGTGTTAATTATAATGGTAAACATTATCATAAGAAACAACATACATAAAGTATATGTAGGATTGATTTCATTCACTAAGATTTAGTTCTTTATTTTTTAACATTGACATCGGTCCTTATGTTTTATTTCCCTACTTAACAACATTATTAAATCTTACCATAGGCCAGTCTGTTTCTAATCACTTTACAATTATCAACATACTTAATACTAATAACACCCCTATAAGGTAGATACTATTATCATCTTTAATTTACAAAGGATAGAATTAATGCAGTTAAATTAGGTAGGTTGTCCAAGACTATAAACCTGACAATTAACCAAAGTGGAGGTAGCAAAGTCTCTAAGCATATACAGTACACAATAACCTCAGTGGGACTGAGAATGAGAATCTTTTTAAACTATCATATAAACTGATCAGATTTGCTGCTAATTGATAAGGAAACAAAAGAAAGTGCTCCTGGCACCACCTTTATATTCTCTGGGGTTTTTTTGACATTGGCATTTTTTTTCAGATTCCATAAAGTGACATGATACTCCATCTGTCTGTTTATTTCATTTAGCATAATGTCTTCGATGTTCATCCATGTTGTTACAAATGGTGATAATCCCTACTATTTTATTGCTGATTAATAATTCATTGTATTTATGTGGGATATATATGTATGTTATATATATAGTCCCTACTATATATATATATATATGTATATATATATGTATGTATGTATATATGCCTGCCAATTTTTCTGTATGCATTCATCTGCTGATGGACACATGTTTCCATGTCTTGGCTTTTGTGAATAATGCTGCAATAAACATGGGAAGTGCAGATATCTCTTTGAGATACTTATTTCATTTCCTTCAGTTCTATACCCAGGAGTAGGATTGCTGGATCATATCATAGTTCTATTTTTAATTTTTTGAGAAGCTTCCCTAGTGTTTTCCATAATGGCTGTGTCAATTTAGGTTCCCATTATAGTGTATAAGGTTCCCTTTCCTCCACATCCTTGTCAACATTATTGTTTGTCCTTTTTATGACAGCAATACAAACAGGTGTGAAGAGATATCTCATTGTGGTGTTGATTTGCATTTCACTGATTATTAGTGATGTTGAACATCTTTTTAAGTACCTGTGGACCATCTGTATGCCTTCTTTGGAAAAATGTGTACTCAGGTCCTCCGCAATTTTTAATTGGATTATTACTATTATTTTACTTCTTGGGTTCTTTGAGTTTCTTACATATTTTAGATATTAACTTCTTATGGAATATATGGTTTGCAAATATCTTCTCCCATTCCATAAGTCACCTTTTCAGTTTGTTCATTGTTTTGTTTGCTGAGAAGAAGTTTTTTTAGTTTGATGTGGTCACACTTGTTTGTTTAGTTTTTGTTGCTGTGCTCTGAGTGTCATACCCAAAAAATACTAAGATCAATGTTAATATTTTTCTCATGTTTTCTTGTAGGAGTTTTAGAGTTTCAAACCTTAAGTTTAAGTGTTTAATCCATTTTGAGTTAATTTTTGTGAGTGATGCAAGATAGGAGTCCATCTTCATTCTTTTGCATGTGACTATTGATATTTCCAACACTATTTATTGAAGAGACTATCCTTTCCTCATTGTGTGTCCTTGGAAATGTGTCAAACATTAGTTGGCTGTATACACAGGGGTTTATTTCTGGGCTCTTAATTCTATTTCGTTGGTTTACCTGTTTGTTTTCAGGTCAGAGCCATAGGATGTTGATTACTATAGCTTTGTAAGATACTTTGAAAACAGGACATGTGATGCCTCCAGGTTTGTTTTCCTTTCTCATGACTTCTTTGGCTGTTTAGGGTCATTTGTGGTTCCCTACAAATTTTAAGGTTACTATTTCTCTGAAAATGTCATTGGAATTTTGATAGCGGTTGCATTGAATCTGTAGATTGCTTTGGGTAGAATAAACATTTAATAATATTAATGATTCCATTCCATGAGCACAGTATATCATTCTATTTATTTGTGTCTTCTTCAATTTATTTCATTAATGCCTTACAGTTTTCAGTGTACAGATATTTCACCTCCTTGGTTAAATTATTCTTAAGTATTTTATTCTTCTTTATGCTATTGTATGTAAGATTCCTTTCTTATTTTCTCTTACAGATAGTTCATTTTTAGTGTATAAAATGCAACTGTTTTTTGTATGCTGATTTTGTATCTTGCCACCTTAGTAAATTCATTTCTTAGTTCTAACAGTTTTTGGAGCAGTCTTTAGGGTTTTCTATATATAAGTCCATATAATCTGCAACTAGAGACAGTTTTACTTCTGCTCTGATGTGGATGTAATTTATTTCTTTGTCTTGCCTAATAGCTCTGTTTAGGGCTTCCAGTACAATGTTCAATAAAAGTGGCTAAAGTGGGCATGCTTGTCTTGTTTCTGATTTTAGGGTAAAAGTTTCAGCTTTTCACCTTGAGTATGATGTTAGCTGTGGGCTTGTCATAAACAGCCTTTATTATACTGAGGTACATTCCCTCTCTACCCAGTTTGTTAAGAGTTTTTACCATGAAAGAATGTTGAATTTTGTCAAATGCATTTTCTGCATCTATTAAGACGATCATATGAGTTTTCTTCTTCATTCTGTCAATGTGATGTATCACATCTATTCTTTTGTAAATTTTGATCCATACTTGTATGGCTGGAATAAATTCCAGTTGAACATGATGTATGTATCCTTTTAATGTGCTCTTAAATTCTGTGCTAGTATTTTGTTGAGGATTAAATGTATTCTTCTTTTATTGAAGTATAGTTGACTTACAATGTTGTGTTAGTTTCAGGTGTACAAGCACTGTGATTCAGTTATACACACATATATAAAGACATATTTTTTCAATTCTTTACCTTATTACTACAAAATATTGATTATAGTTCCCCATGCTATGCATTAGGTCCTTATTGGTTTTCTATTTTATACACAGTAGTGTGTCTATGTTAATCCCAACCCCCTAATTTATCCCTCTCCTCTTTCCCCTTTGGTAACTATATATTTGTTTTTTATGTCTGTGGGTCTATTTCTGTTTTTTTATTATTTTATACAGCAGGTTCTTAGTAGTTAACTATTTTATACATATTAGTGTATATGTGTCAATCCCAATCTCCCAATTCATCCCACCAGCACCCCCCTCCACTTTCCCTCCTTGGTGTCCATACATTTGTTCTGTACATCTGTGTCTCAATTTGTGCCTGCAAACTGGTTCCTCTGTATCATTTTTCTAGATTTCACATATATGCATTAATATACAATATTTGTTTTTCTCTGACTTACTTCACTCCATATGACAGTCTCTAGGTCCATCCACATCTCTATAAATGAACCAATTTTTTCCTCTTTATGGCTGAGGAATATCCCATTGTATATATGTAACACATCTTTAACCATTTGTCTCTCATTGGGCATTTAGGTTGCTTCCATGACCTGGCTATTGTAATTTAGCTCTGTTTGTTATTTAGTATTTATTCATAATAGCATTGTTTGAGCAATACCAATGTCTAATTCACTCTAGGAAGTTCATGCTTCTCAGAATATACTGCTTCAGTTATTGGCTTTGGGCACTGTTACACTGAACTGAAGAATCTATAAATTCCTTTTGCACCATGTTACGATCAATCATTTTCCTGTCTTATAAAAAAGGAAAGCTCAATTTTATAGTTTTTAATCTTATGTTTACATAACTGAGGTACTACTGTATACAATATTAATTAAATTTATGAAATATTCCTGAATTACTAATTTAAATGAAACATGGTACTATTGCTGAAATGTAATTTAAGCTCACATTTCACTCATGATTGTATTTTGAAATATATTATCTTCATATTAAAATAAAACTACTTTGTCATCGATGGATGGAAAGTTATAACTTTATTATAACTTTATTATCATTTTGTGAAGAATGACACAGCTATGTTGTGCATTTAAAATCATTTTTGAAGCTTCTTGTAAGTACTTGGAAACTTCTGTTTATGGAATTAATGATTATTTTGATATTGCTCCAGGTTTAGAGTAAATTATGTATCCTACCAAGCATCTTTAAAAGTGGGGCATTTTTTCTAGACATGATTCATTGACTTCTCATGTACATTTTCCAGTCATGTCAGCATTAATTGCTTCCCAGAATCAGCATCAGCCTCAGGAAGGAGTTACTGCTAAGTAACATATGTGGAATAAGTATCCTCACCCAACTCCACATGCTTTTGTGGTTCATTGGTCTTTATTTGCCTTACACTTCTATTGATCCTATATTTAAATTTCATCAATTCTGTTATTAATAAATAATAGCATCATATGCATGCTTAATCATTATTATTAAAATGTATGACCAGAGGTTCAATACATTCAATATTATTAACATTGAGATGAATGAAAAATTTCCCATAAGTATTATTTAGCATCTATAACCAAGACATGCATAAATAGAAAAATATTTTTTAAAATAGCCTTTGTCTTAGGAAAGCAACCAATGAATCTTAGTGATGGGACAGAAGGCAGATTCAGTGCATTGCACTATTCAGTTAGTATGTAGGCCAAAACATATTTCTCAATCTTTATGTTATATTTTCTACTGGTATAAAATATAAGGTTACATGCTTTTTTTTTTCATTTTTGTCTTAATAAACTCAAAAACTCAAAAAAAAATTCCCAAATAGCTGGATTAACATTTTACTTCCTTAAATTATTCTCTACAGAGTAAAACTGCAACGGTATTAATGCTTTTTCACAAATAAACTCTGAGGCTTATGTCTGAGCTTGCTGAGGAGACATATTAAACATCAAGCAATCCTCAGTGAAGCTTCCCAGGACAAAGAATTCCATTCTCCCTGGATTCTTCTCACATGTTAGAAATTCAGTAAATAATTTGTTACTCAAAATAAATAATGTTTCAATGCCACATGGACATTTGTGGCACTCTTTTGAGTCTTGTAAATTCCTATAGCTCTTAAGTCTTACCATTTAGAAAAGGATCTGCTGTTAAGAAATGAGTCTAGTAATATATGAATTTGTCCCTTGCAGGTACTGCCAGCATCTACAGGTCACATTCTATTTGTGCTAATTTTTTCCTAATATTTAAACAAAACAGGGCCTTTAAAAGAGGATGGTGGAATCAACATCTCAAGAATTACCCATGATCAATTTCAGAAAATAAGATGCTCTTTTGAATTGCCAGATATTTTAAACATAATAATTTTATTTTGCTTAATTTTTTGTATATGAATATTTTTAGAAATCTACATTTCTTTTAATTTTATAATCTATATATAGTGTATCCCAAAGTCACTTCTGAAACAAATGATTAACATATAAATTTAATAATTACCAACATAAAAATGAGTATATGGGGCTTCCCTGGTGGTGCAGTGGTTGAGAATCTGCCTGCTAATGCAGGGGACACGGGTTCGAGCCCTGGTCTGGGAAGATCCTACATGCCGCGGAGCAACTGGGCCCGTGAGCCACAACTACTGAGCCTGCGTGTCTGGAGCCTGTGCTCCGCAACAAGAGGCCCGCGCACCGCAATGAAGAATGGTCCCCGCTCGCCGCAACTAGAGAAAGCCCTCACACAGAAACGAAGACCCAACACAGCCAAAATTAAATTAATTAAAAAAAAATGAGTATATGTATCTTTAGGGTTAAGAAGATGTCTTGTGCATTCTTTTCCTTGATGAACTAGAGGCATAATCACTAAGTGAGTGAAAATATAGCCTAGAAATGCAGATGATCTTTTATTATTGAAGGATCTTTTAAGGCAATTGAGAAGGAATGGAAGTAATCTTCAGGAGAACAATATGAACAAACACTACAAAAAATGTTCTTTGCCTAAAATTATAATTGTAAAAATGATTTTTACTTTAACTTTTAGACAAATGTTCAAATAATTTTTATGGATTTCCAATTAAAAAATTCACCACATTTTAGATCATTCCTGGTTTCTTTTTATGTAACTCTTTGGAGTTCTTAAATTTATATAAAATAGAGAATTGAACTTATTTTGCCTTTAAAATAAAAAAGAACACATTATATATAAAAATAAAAGTAAAATAAACTACACATGCTTATGTCGACTCTAATGTTGGATGTTCATTTAATAACTAACTATGGGCATGTACTACAAAACATATAAAACCTGTTTATGACCTGTTATTAGAAATTTAGACACTAGTTAAGAAGAGTTACAAGCAAACCTCATTTTATTGCACTTGGCTTTATTGCACTTTGCAGATGTTGCAGTTTTTGTAAATTGAAAGTTTGTGGCAACCCTGCTTTGAGCCAGTCTATTGGTGTCATTTTTTCCAAAAGCATTTACTCACTTCATGTCTCTGTGTCACATTTTGGTAATTCTTGTAATATTTCAAACTTTTTCATTATTGTTATATTTGTTATGATGATGTGTGATCAGTGATCTTTGATGTTACTATTGCAAAATGATTATGATTTGTTGAAGAGTCAGATTATTGTTAGCATTTTTTAGCCATAAAGTATTTTTTTAATTAAAAAGTATGTACACTCTTTTCTGACATAATGCTATTGCACATTTAATAGACTACAGTATAGTGTAAACATCACTTTTCTAAGCACTGGAAAACCAAAAGGTTTGCGTGACTTGCTTTATTGCAATATTTGCTTTATTGCAGTGGTCTGAAACTCAACCCACAATCTCTCCAAGGCATGCCTGTTATTAATCATGGTAGATTCAATCCTGGAATTCATTTTTCCCCCTCTTCCCTCCATAGTGACAAGGGAACTGAAGATAATAAAAGCAGATCAGATGTCACTAAAAGTCCAGAAAAAATTTAAAGAAATCATTAGATAAGTAGATTAGTATACTGGGAAACATGGAAGAAAGTGCTAAGAAACTTATTTTCAGAATTCAGCATCAGCAATAGGCTATTTTAATATATTGATTTGTTGTTATTTCTGGTTGATATTTAGGAAGCAGAGAGACAGTAGGGTAAAAAATGGAGAAATACATAAGTTAATTCCTCTTTGAACATTTATTTTTATTATCTAAGATATAAAACCAAACTCCTGATTTTATAATTAGGTTTTCCCTAGATTTATTTATAAATTTTACTGAAATTATATTATGCATAAATATATAAATTAAATATATTGGCCTTTATATTTTACTCAATAAAGTTATTTAAATTCCTCTCTCTTACCATGTAAAATATTTTTAGGAAAGATATAAAAAACAAAGTAAATAGGGATGTAACATCAAAGTAAATAGGGATGATCAAGGGACAGAGAACATACAAATAAAAACACATTTTATTTTTTAAGAACTCTTTGAAAAGTCTTTTGTTATGTCTAGAATGAAGGGTTTATATATAGCTCCAAGGTAGTGTTACAAATCTGGCCATAGTTTAAGAAAGAAAATAGTTTGTTTTTGTCCTCACTATTTTGAAATTGAAAATGGTCTTTGTAATTATATCTTATATTTTTTTAAATAACATGAGAAACTATTGGAATAGTTGATAGCTACAGAGGTAGATGTTTATTGTGGCTCTGATTTGGCAGGTTCCCAAAAGAAATTTTGAGAACAGTGCGCAAATATCCAAATTGGTTAAAATCTTTTTCTAATTTTTTCCCAAAATTGTTTGTGACAGCTAAAGGAAGAATTAAGACACAGCTGTCTATATTAACTATCCATGTATTCCCATTTCCATACTACACAGTTTCCTATTCTGTATCTAGGTTCAAGTATAGAGGGACCAAAACAATTGAAGCACGGCTGAAGGGACAAGCAGATTTTTGAAATGGGGAATATATCTATGTGGAAGGTAAGGTAATAGTTGTCCTTAAGAAATTTCAGCAAGTTAAATGAAAATGATGACCTTGATAATATAAGATGTGTAACCAGAATCAGTAAAGTTAAACCCAGACCTTAAGTTTTATTCTAATTTTCTGTCTGTAAGAAGTACAACAGTACAGTCCAGACAACAATCTCTTTGAATCATGGAGATTGCTAAAATTATTGATTTTATAATATAGTTTTCTATGTGCTGTACCATATACCAACAGTGCCCAAAGTTTTTTTTTTTCTCTTAGTCATTGAAACATATTGTTTTAAATAGTATCTTAACAAAGCAATTTGATCTAAAATCTTGAGAAATTAGAGTTTATATTTTAGCTTTAAGACTGTTTTTATTCATTCTAATTAAAATTTACCATATATTTAAATTTTTATGTGTATGTGTATATGTATGTGTTTATACATATGTATATATGTATGTGTGTATATACACACATATATATCTATATCTTGTTATAAAGGGACAAGGACAAACTATAACACTTGAATATAAATGTTTAATACTTTGTCATTTGAATTTATGAAAATATATTGATTTGTTATTATTATATGCTTTATTTTTGGATTTTTTTAAGTTCCAGAGAAAGGAGAGAAAAACATTTAGGTCTTGAACATAAAGATTCAAAGAGATCTCTAAATATCCTGTCACATCTTCTAAAAGTAGCTTCCTTCCTCTTGTACGTTAATCAATACCCTCACTTGAAACCCTGTCTTTGTACTAATTTCCAGTGACAGCCAGCTCTCATCTTTGCTGCCTCTAGAGGAAGTTTTTCTTGCTATTAGAAATCTCTTCAGGCATATACTGGAAAATCTACTAAGAGACATGACATTATCTAATTTAAGTTTTACTACATAAGAGAAAAATTATTAACATATTTTGTCAATATCTTTTCCTTGTAATGGTGACTCTGACACTATTATTGGACATAATCATGGAAATATATACTTTTATTTTATATATATATATATATATAATATATATATATATATATATACACACACACACACACACACAAGTATTTTAAGGGTCTGCACAGAATTATTCTTTCATAGGACAAAATCTCAACTAATACATTGTGTACTCATTTCTATGGCAGCATCTTCACAAATAAAATATACTCAAGTTTCATGAAAAATAACTGTTTTAATTCTCATCTTAGTTTATAATACATTTTTGAATAATTTAAATCTGGCAGAATCACAAAATTTAATCAGAAAACTACAAGTTCATTCAGACTTAACACATTTTTCTTTTCCTTTTCCCAGTATACTGTAACAGTCAGATCAGCTATCAGATCCTGAAATGCACTTTTCCTATGGGATCAGATGTCTTAGCAAGTATATCCAATCTGTCAGCAACTTGAACCTGTTGATATTAAAATCTATATTCCCCAGTCCATTGGTAGTTCTTCAAGCATCCTGTTACATGTGACCCTTGCCCTGACTTGTGTTATGTCACAAATACTAGACTTTCCTTAAAGAATCTTGAGGGAAAGTTACTTAAGTGTGGGAAATCCCTTGGAAAAAATATCAAGATCATGGTTAACGTTCTCTCCTCCAAGGCATTTCAGCTAACCATTGTAAATTATTTCTCCTTACACTATTTCCCTTTTCTTCAGGAAAAAAATCAGTGATTTCAGTCAGTATCTGTCATAAAATGTTTAGTACATTTCAAGTTTGTCATATTGTTCCAAATAAAGGCAAGTAGTACTCAAAAACTTACCACAGGATGAATCTGGTGTTTATTCTTTAGCTCCCTATAGGCTAACAAGACAGAGAAGACAGAGCAATAGTTTCATGCTCATTTCACATAGAGCAGGTAACTTGAAGTGCCATACTATTCCTGAGAAGAAGCCTGACATAGTATATAAAGATAATATTTCAAAAAATAGCATTAAATAGATCACTTATATTAACCTTCAAATAGGTGTGTATAAGTCAGAGAACATGGTAAATTGTTTTTAAGGCTATGTCTACTTGAATTATTGATAATAGAAAAATAGAAAGATACAAAGAAATTATTTGGCTCTCTGTATCCAAAGAAAGCATGAATATTTTGAGAAACTGGATGTGGAAATTAGAAAATAGCTTACTAACTAATCCTAGGAATTTTAAATAAAGGTATCACTCATTACATATACCTCAGTTTCCATCAGCAATACAGTAAACTTTTAGTTGAAAAATTTCAGGAAATATAAGCATATATCATAGTCACATTAGTGTTGGATCTATATTTTTCTTTTATAAATCCCAAAATAAAAACCAGATTAAACTTATACTTTCAATTCATAATTTTAGAAAGGCAAGCCTATTTTTCAACACTATTTTTTCCTGGAGGATGAAAATGGCTAAAACTTCAAATTGAAGAATTGAGAGTCTAATTCACATTTGTATGTGTGTGAGTGACTTTGTGTGTATATGTGTGTGTGTTTAATGAAGGTAAAATGCACATAACACACAAATAATCACTTTAAAGTATACGATTCAATGGCATTTAGTTCATTTTCAATAGTGTATAACCACTCTCTCTCTCTAGTTTCAACAATTTTTCATCAGTCCAGAAAAATATCCATTAAATAATCAACTCCATACCCATTAAAAAGTTATTTTATGTTCCTCTTTTCCCCCACATCCTGATAACCACTAATCTGCCTCCTGACTCTATGGATTTGCCTATTTTTGATATTTTGTTTAAAGGGAATTGTACAACATGTGACCTTCTGTGTCTGGCTTATTTCACTTAGCATGTTTAAAAGGTTCATCCAAGTGGTAACATATGTCAGTACTTCATTCTGTTTTATGGTTGAATAATATTCCACTGTACGTATACACCAAAATTCGTTTTTACATTCTCCTGACAGACATTTGCTTCAACCTTTTGGTATTATGAATAATGCTGCTATAAGCATTCCCGTACAAGTTTCTATGTGGATTTATGTTTTCATTTCTCTTGGTATATACCTAAGAGTAGAATTGCCAGATTATATGGTGATGCTATTTTTAACTCCAAGAACTGCCAAACTGTTTTCTGATTCAGTGGCTGTATCTTTTTACATTCCCATTAGCAATGAATAAGTGTTCTTATTTCTCCACATCCACACCAACACTTATTTCCATCCTTTTCAGTATAGTCGTTCTAGTGGGTGTTAAGTGGTATCTCACTGTGGTTTTGAAATGCATTTTGTTAATTATTAATGATGTTAAATATCTTTTGAAGTGCTGACTGGGCATTTTTAAACTGTCTTTGGAGAAATTTCTATTCAACCATTTGGCCCATTTAAAAATAATGTTGCTTGTCTTTTTGTTGTCGAGTTGTAAGAGCTCTTGATACATTCTGGATATTAACCCTTATTAGATATATGATTTTCAAATATTTTTCCCATTTTGTAGGTGTCTTTTCACTTATTTGATAAATTTGTTTGATGTACAAAACTGTGTTTAAATTTTTATGAAATCAAATTTATCTTTTTAAAAGTTTTATTGTGGTAAGATTACTTTATATCCAATGTCTTAAAATTTTAAACACACAATACAGTATTGTTAAATACAAGCACTATGTTTTACAGACGATCTCTAGAAACTTATTCATCTTGCATAACTGATATTCTATACCTGTTCAAAAACAACTCCCTATTCCCACCCCCACCCCGGCTCCTGGAAACCACCCCTCTACTCTGCTTCCTTGAGTTTGGCTATTCTAGATACCTCATACAAGTGAAGTTGTGTAGCATCTGTCCTTCTGTAACTGTCTTGCATCACTAGTATGATGTCCCCCACATTCATCTATGTTTCTGTATATGGCAGGGTCTCCTTCCTTTTTAAGGCTAAGTAACATCTCATTATATGTATATACCATATTCTCTCCATTCATCTGTGGATGGATATTTAGGCTGCCTTTACATCCTGGCTATTGTGAATAATGCTGCAATGAATATGGAAGTTCAGATATTTCTTTTTCCCTTATGTTGCTCATACTTTTGCTGTCTAATCTAAAAATCTATTGACAAATCTGATGTCATGAAGATTTACTGTTATGGTTTCTTCTATTGTTTTATAACATTAGCTTTTATATTTAGAGCATTGATCCATTTTGTGTGTGTGTGTGTGGGGGGGAGGTTTTGGCCACACCGTGAGGTTTAGCAGGATCTTAGTTCCCTGACCAGGGATTGAACCCAAGCCATGGCAGTGAAACCACTGAGTCCTAACCACTGGACTACCAGGGAATTCCCCCATTTTGTGTTAATTTCTGTATATGTAGTGAATTAGAGGTCCAACTTCATTCTTTTTCATATTGTGGCAAAAGGCCTATTATTATGGCATAATATTATGTACTGACTTGATATCTGATAAAATAGGGAGGGCTTTGAATGGCCTAACTGCAAGTTCCACTCCCTACTCTGCTCCAACAGATAAGGTCCCCTATCCAAGCAACGCTCCTTATCACTTGGACCAGGTGAACCTCCGTTTTATCCCTGAGCAGTGGGTTTCAGTTTCTTGCTAGCCCACAGAATTTTTCAAACAAACCATTACATCCTGCTGAAGGCATCAGGGACAACCCCACCTTCTTGATAATGCAAAGCCTGTCTCGCTTCGTTGTTCTCTCTGTTCCTAAGTGAAACTCCAGTGTGACCTTGCATGGGATGCAGTGTCCTTCCCCCCACAGAAGTGCTCTGTGTGATTAATGAACTGCTGTCAGTGTCATATGCCCAGCGTCAGTTCAAGATATGTTCACTCATACCCAGAACTCTAGGGTGGGGATCCCTCCATCTTAAATGGAGCAAATAGAAGGTGATTAATACAATGTGGTTATCTAGTTGTACCAGCACCACTTATTGAAGAGACCATTTTCCCCCCATTGAATGGTCTTGGACCAATGTTAAAATCAATCTGCCATAGATATTTGGGGTTATTTCTGCATTCTAAATTTTATGCCGTTGGTCTATATGTCTATCTGTATGCCAGTACCATATTGTTTGGATTAACCATGTTGCTTAGATTAAGTTTTGAAATCAGGAGGTGTGAATCTTTCAACTTTGCTTCTCATTTTCAATATTGTTTTAGATGCTTGAGGACCTCAGAACCCATAGCAATTTGAGGATCAACTTTTCAGTTCTGCAAAAAAGGCTATTGGAATTTTAATAGTGATTGTATTAAATCTGTAAATCACTTTGGGGAGTATTGTCATTTTAACAATATTAAGTCTTCCAATCCATTAACATGGGATATCTTTCCATTCAAGCAGAGTCTTCTATAATTTCTTTTAATAATATTTTGTACTTTTCAGTGAGCATGTCTTTCATCTCCTTGATTAAATTTATTCCTAGGTATTGTATTTTTTGTACGAAGTTTATTATAAATGGAATTGCTTTCATAACCACCATCCATCTCTAGAACACTTTTCCTCTTGTAAAACTGCAATTCTATACCCATTAAACAATAACTCTCCATTCTCCTCTCCCTCCCACCCCCAACAACCACCATTTTACTTTCTGTCCCTATGATTTTTGACTATTTTTTCTGTGTGTGTGTAAGACTGACTAAGCATAATACCCTCAAAGTTCACCTGTGTTGTAGTATTAAGAATTTCCTTCCTTTTCAAAGTTGAATAATATTTTATTGTATGTATATACCACATTTTGCTTATCCATTCATCCATCAGTGGACACTTTGGTTGCTTCCACATTTTAGCTATTGTGAATAATGCTGCTATGAGCATGGCTGCACAAATATCTATTTGAGACTATGCTTTCATTTCTTTTGGGTTTACAGCCAGAAGTAGAATTGATAGATCATATGGTAACTCTATTTTTAAGTCTATTAAGAGTGACCATAGTGTTTCCCACAGTGCCTGGGCCAACTTACATTTCTACCAATGGTTAAGTAGGCTTCCAGTTTCTTCATATCCTCATCCTTTGTTATTTATTTTTATAATAGCCATTCTAATGCATATGAGGTGATATTTCATTGTAGTTTTGATTTGTGTTTTCCTAAAAATTAGTGATGTTGAGCATCTTTTCATATACTTACTGGCCATTTGTATATCTTCTTTGGAGAGATATCTACTCAAGTACTTTGCTCATTTTTTATTTATGTTGTTTGTTTTTGTTGTTGTTGAGTTTTAGAAGTTCTCTATTTAATCTGGATATTAATACCTTATCATATATATGATTTATAAATATTTTTCTGTCATTCAATGTGTTGCTTTTTTATTCTGTTGATAATGTCTTTTGATGTTCAAAGTTGGACTGCCAAATCCAAGATTGTGAAGCTTTTGCTCTATGTTTTCTTCTAAGAGTTATAGTTTTAACTCTTAAATATAGGTTTTCAATCCATTTTGAGCTAATTTTTGAATATGGTGTTTGGTAAAGGTCCAACTTCATTTTTTTTACATGTAGATGTCCAGTTTTCTCAGTATTGTATGTTCAAAAGATTGTAGTTTCCCCATTAAATGGCTTTGTTACTCTTGTTGAAAACCATTTATCTTTAGATGCTAGTGTTTAGGTCTAGTCTCTCTATTCTATCTCACTGGTCTATATGTCTTTATTTATGTCGGGCAATACTGTTTTGATTACTCTATCTCCTTATACTAAGTTTTAAAATCAGGAAGTTGAGTCTTCCAGCTTTGTGCTTCCTGTTCAAAATTGTTTTGATTACTTGAGATCCCTTGAGATACCATATGAATTTTAGGATGGGTTTTTCTATTTCTGTAAAACTGTAATTGGGATTTTCATAGGGATTACATTGAATTCAGCGGATCACTTTGGGTAGTATTGACATCTGAACAATATAAAGTTTTCCATCCCATAAATATTTGTCCATTCATTTATGTCTTTAATTGCTTTCAGATGTGTCACAGTTTTCATTGTACAAGTTTTTTCTGTTTGATTGTTTGTTTACCCTTAATTAATTGCTAAGTATTTTATTCTTTTTTAATGTTATTGTAGATCAAATAGTTTTAATAATTTCCTGTTTTGATTGTTTCTTGTTACTGTATAAAAATGCAACTAGGGGCTTCCCTGGTGGCACAGTGATTGAGAGTCCGCCTGCCAATGCAGGGGACGCGGGTTCGTGCCTCGGTCTGGGAAGATCCCACATGCCACGGAGCGGCTGGGACCGTGAGCCATGGTCGCTGAGCCTGCACATCCGGAGCCTGTGCTCTGCAACGGGAGAGGCCACAACAGTGAGAGGCCCACATACAGCAAAAAAAAAAAAAAAAGCAACTGATTTTTCTGTATTCACTTTGTATCTGGTTACTTTGCTGAATTCATTTATTACTTCTAACAGTTTTCTGTGTGTGGAAACATTAGGGTTTTCTATATAGAAGATCATATCTCATGTGAACAGAGAGAAATTTACTTCTTCTTTTCCAACTTGGATGCCTTTTATTTTTCTTTCCTGCCTAACTTCTCTGACTAGAACTTCCAGTACAATGCTGAACAGAAGTGGTGAAAGTGGGTATCAGTGTCTTACTCCTGATCTTAGAGGCAAAGCTTTCAATCTTTAACCATTGAGTATGATGCTTGCTATGGATTTTCATATATGGATTTTATTATGTTAAGGTATTTTCCTTCTATTCATCTGTTGAGTGTTTTTATCTTGAAAGTTGAATTTAGTCAAACGCCTTTCCTGAATTAATCAAGAGATTTTTCCTCCTTCATTTTGTTAATGTGGCATATTACTTTGATGAATATTCATATATTGAATCATCCTTGCATTCCCAGAAAAAAACCCACTTGTTCATGTTGTATAATACATGTAATATGTTGCTGAATTTGGTTCCCAATTATTTTCTTGAGGATTCTTGCATCCACGTTCAGAAAGGATAATGGCCTATAGTTTGGTTTCTTAGAGTGTGTCTTTCTAGCTTTGGTATCAATCAAGGTAATGTTGGCCTCAAATAATGAGTTAAGAAGTATTTCCAACTCTTTTTTTGGAAAAGTTTGAGAAGCATTGATGTTCTTCATTAAATGTGTGATAGAATTCATCAGTGAAGTCATCACTTCTATACCTTTTGTTTGTTGTCAGTTTTTTGAATATTGATTCAATTTCCTTGCTCATTAGGCCTATTCAGATTTTCTATTTCATCATGCTTTAGTCTTGGAATGTTTCTAGAAATTTTGTCCATTTCATCTAGCTTACGCAATTTGTTGTTGTATAATTGTTTTAGTACTCTCTTTTAATCATTTTTCTTTTTCTGTTGAAGTGATAGTAATGCCCTCACTCTTAGATCTGATTTTAGTATTTTGAGTCTTCTCTCTTTTTATCTTAGTCCATCAAAACTTTGTTTGTCAATTTTGTTGATCCTTTCAAAGAACCAACTTCAGGTTTCATTGAGTTTGTCTATTGTTTGCATATCCTCTATTTAATTTATCTCTGCTCTATCTTTATTGTTTCCTTCTTTCTGTTAGCTTTGGTTTTAGTTTGTTCTGTTTCTAGTTCCTTAAGTTGTATAGTTCAATTTTTATATCTTCTTGCTGTATTGAATTGAATCTTTTATTAATCTTTATATAATCTCTTTCTTTGTTTCATGAAACCTTTATTTATTTAAGGTCTGTTTTGTCTGACATTAGTATAGGCACCTCTGCTCTTTTGTTATTATTTGTGTAGACTATCCTCTCCCGTCTTTTCACTTTCAATCTACTTGTTTCAATGGAACCAAGTGTCTTGTAAATAGCATGGAATTTCGATCATGGTTTTTAAAGTCAGTCTGCTAATGTCTGACTTTGGAAAGTTTAATCTATTTACGTTTAAAGTAATCACTAATAAAAAAGGACTTATTTCTTTCATTGTGCTATTTGTTTTCTATATGTCTTACAGCTCTTTTGTCCCTTATTTTCTCCATTACTGTCTTCTTTTAAATTTAATTGATTTTTTAAAACAGTGAAATGTTTGAATTCCTTTCCATTGTCCTTTGTGTATATTCCATCACTATTTTTTGTTTCCATGGGGTTACATTTAATGCCCTAAAGTTTTTTTTTTTTTTTTTTTTTTTTTTGGGGCCTCTCACTGCCATGGCCTCTCCCGTTGCAGAGCACAGGCTCCGGACGCGCAGGCTCAGCGGCCATGGCTCATGGGCCCAGCCGCTCCGCGGCATGTGGGATCTTCCTGGACCGGGGCATGAACCCGTGTCCCCTGCATCGGCAGGCCGACTCTCAACCACTGCACCACCAGGGAAGCCCTGCCCTAAAGTTTTAACTTGAATTTATAACAGCTTAATCTCAATAACACAAAACTCTGCTCCTTTACAGCTCAATTCACACCTTTTTCCATTGTTGATATAATAAAATTACATCTTTATATATATATATTGTGTGCCCCAAAAGATAAACTAATAATCCTTTAAATTGATTCATTTCTTAAATTATGTTGTAAACAAAATATGAAGTTATAAGCCAAACTTACAATAATACTAGCTTTTATAACTGCCCATGTATTTACCTTTACTGCTAATTTTATTTCTTCATACAGCTTTAAATTATTGTCTAGTGTCCTTTCATTTCACCCTGCAAAACTCCTTTTAGCATTTCTTGCAGGGCAGGTCTAGTGTTATTGAACTTCAGCTTTTGTTTACCTGGGAATGTCTTAAATTCTCCCTTGCTTTTGATGGTCAGTTTTGTAGAATATAGAATTATCGGTCAATTCAGAGGTTTTTTTATTTTAGTACTTTAAATATATAGGCTCACTGCCTTCTGGTCTCCCAAAGTTTCTGATGAGAAATGTGTTAGTAATCACATTGAGCAACCATTGTATATGACATGTCACTCCCCTATTGCTGCTTTCAAAATTTTCTTTGTTTTTGACTTTAAAATTTGATTATAGGATGTCTGACTATAGGTACCTTCAAGTACATATTACTTGGAGTTATTAAGTTTATTGGATGTTTACACTTATGCATTTCATCAATTTAGAAACTTGTTCAGTCATTAGTTTCTTTGAATATTCTCTCTAATCTTTTCTTTTTCTCTTCTCCTTCTGGGATTCCCATAATACATATTTTTATCCACTTAATAATGTTCCATAATTCCTTAGGCTATGTTCACTTTCCTTCAATCTTTTTTCTTTCTACTGTTTAAACTTGGTCATTCCCATTGTCCTATTTTCAATTTTACTGATTCTCTCTTCCACCTGCTCAAATCTGCCTTTGAATCTTGCAGTGACTTTGTTTGTTATTGTACTTTTTAGCTCAAGGTTTCTTTTTGTCTTCTTTTTAGGTTATCTACATCTTTATTCATATTTTTATCTTGTCCATACTTTTTTTCCACTTTCTCCATGTTTTCTCTTAGTTCTTTGAGCATCCTTAAAATAGTCATTTTAAAGTATTTGTCTAATATATCTGCCATCAGGTCTTTTTCAAGGACATTTCTGTTGATTTCTTTTTTTCCTTTGAATGGACTATACTTTCCTCTTTTTATGTATACTTTGTAATTTTTAATTGAGAACCGGATATATTGAATATCATAATGTGATAATTCTGGAAATCAGATTCTCACCCCTTTCCAGGAAAATTTCTGTTACTTGTTTTGGGATTCAGTTGTCTGTTTCAAGAGTTAACGAGATTATTTTTGCAAAGTCTATATTCTTTGTTAGGTGTAGTCACTGAATTCTCTGTTTACTTATCTCTGCAGTCAGTGAGTGACCTCACAGAAATTTCCTTGAATTCTTGGATCCAATAAGAAAGTAAAATAATAAACGTGTCCTTTCTCTTTAAATTATTTCAACAGATTCTGCCTCAGAACCCACTTGAGATCCAGGGATTGAAACAATGGTCTACCCCTTTGCCAGTTCCTCAGTGAACTACCAGGTAGATCAAAGCAACAAACCCAGTTTTTGGAGATCAAAGATCTTATTGCCTATACTGCTACTAGCAAGACACACCAGGAACACAGGCCACTGTCCTATCACTGTCTACTGCTGGTCTTGAGAAGTGGGATAGTAACTGCTATGCAAAACAACAAAATTTACCAAAATGTACCATTTTCTTTATCAAGCGCTCCCTCAAAGCTGCAAAATTTGGCTAGTATCTAGAGTTCAACAGGAGTTCAGAACTTATTTTGACAGTTCTTACCAACCCAATAGATGTTTTGTTGGAAGGACTAATTTTTGGAGCTTCGTTCTCCAAAGAAGAACATCTACCTAATTCATGCTTTATGGGATTTTAAATTTTGTAGCCAGATCACAATTTAGAAATTATATAGTCATGTCCTTGTGTTCTGGGAGGGATATATTGCATTTTAATATTTTGGAATAGAAATCCTATTAGAAACAAAAATCTTTGCATAAGAAATTATACTGACAATCTTTGTAGGCTGATGGCTAGGACCAAGATAACATGGGGAATCAAAAGATTGATAACACTAGATTGTAGAAACAATATTATTGAAAGGAAATTTACAGGAACTTGGGGGAGGGTGGAAGAGATAAGAATGAATATAAGAGGGCAGTATGGCAAAAGGATCTAAAGGAATTTAAGAAAAGTTGTGCCTATTTTTTTTAAATTATCTTGCATTCCCCCACCTCTTCCCCAACACATACACTGTACTTCGATGTCTTTTCTTAATTTAGTGTGAGGGTGTGTTTGTCTCAGAAGGGATGTATTAATGAGGAAATTAAGAGATATTTTACAAATTCAGGCTAGCAGAGTGAAGAAAACACAATATGTAGAAGGAAGTAGAATGATTCAAAACAAATTAATTCATTAAAGTAGCAAATTAAAGTAATAGATAAGCATGAAATCCTAGAGCTCTTGGGGATGTTTTGTAGTCTTATATAAGACACCAATCTTTACAGAGCATGACCTGGGATTGGAGACCAATTCTATATAAATATTACTGGGCAGGAAGACCTAATTAACAATATAGTTAAATATGTTTTGGGCAGAGAATTTCCAAACATCATTCAAGCTAAGTTAAAAATATATATTGGCCTTGATTGTGACCAAATTTTTAGCCTAATTTTCTTTTTCATGAATCAAAATATGTTTTTTGCTTAGACTGAATGCTAGTGCTCTAATATTTTGACTTGTGTATGATTGCCCATTTTTCTTAAGTTACAAATTACTTTTTAATTTTTTTTGGTCTTTAGGCTTGGCTTTTAGAATCCTCAACAAGCTGCATTTAAAAGCTCTCAAGATACAGTTAATAGTATCTGCATTTTCTAGTTGCTGTGTCCTTCCTTATCCCAGGAAAAGGAAGTGCCTTCTGTTCAGGGAATCTGGGGCCTATTAAAGAGAAATATTGTAAATATCTAAATTCCTGGCACAGAAAGCCCCTAGAAGTTTATTTCTTTCAATTCTCATGTGTAAAATCAAAAGTCAAACAAAACCAAACCAGCTGCTTTGTTCTAATCATTGTTTTTTACAGCCAAATATTTTAGGTAAAAAATAGTGAAAAAATAATGCTTTCTAATGCTGAGTTTTCTGGATTATTTTCTATCTTGTCTTTCTTTTCAGTAACAGATCTTGGGTATATTAAATATATCTTATTTTGTTTGATATCATCAAATCTTTAAAATAATCTTTATCAGAACATAACAAACCAAATTAAAAAAATAGGTAAATGATTCCAATAATAATCATTGGAATTATATTTACCCACTGAGTTCAATGCTTTTCATATAAATCTGTGAATGCTTCATGTCAGTGCCAGGTCCTATAACAACCAGAGTACAAGAGTAAATGAAAAGTGAAGAAACTTTGCATAGCAATAATGTGTAATTACGGGACTGTAAAACAACCCAATCTGACTCCAGTATATTCTATATGTAATTCCATATTCACAAAATTTAAAGTATAAACTAATAATATTATAGCTAATTTTCAGTCACTATTGGAAAGAATATATCATCCTACCTCACCCACCTCCTCTTAAAAAACTAAATGATGGAAAAGCATAGGAAAAGTATATTTAGGTAAATGCCATTATGCACTAGGTACAAAATATTAAAACTATTTCAAAGATAAATATCCAAGCATATGTTCTCTATTTTTCAGTATAATATAGTTTCACACCCTCATCAAATAAAATAACTAAAATTATAGGTATTTGGGTTGAATCGTTTCCCAATCAAAAAGATATGTTGGAGTCCTAACCTCTAACATTTCAGAATGTGACCTTATTTGCAAATAGGGTCTTTGCAGAGATAATAAAGTTAAAATGGGATCATTATGGTGGGCCAATGACCAATGTGACTGGTGTCTTCACAGAAAAGGGGGAAATTTGGACACAGAGAGGCACACATAGAAGGAAGATGATGTGAAGAAAGGGGCCATCTACAGAGCCAAGAAGATAGACCTAGAACATATCTTTCCTTCATAGTTCCTATGAAGGAACCAATTCTCTCAACACCCTGATTTCAGACTTCAAGGCTCCAAAATTGTGAGGGAATTAATTTCTGTTTTTTAAGGCACCAGTTTGTGGTACATTGTTATGGCAACAATAACTAAATTCAAGAGTAAAAATTCTTATCATTCAAATTAAGATAAGTAAATGCTATCATTATACTAACAGAAACCAGTTAGATTACTATTTGTTTAAATAATTCTTCCACATGTTTGTGTTATTTTATTCAAAGGAAGCAATTTCCAAATTTTCCCATTCAAGTAGAAAGAAAAAAATTAACTTAGATGATCCATGGGTATTGGTCATTTAATTTTTATTTGGTAATTCATATTTACCAAGGTTTTATCTATATCTTTATATATACATAATATTTTAATGTTGAGTAGAAGTAGTACTCTATGCTAATTTTAATTATTTCTGTATTGTTAGCTATAATTTTTTGTTTCTAAGTTTATATCCCTTACTTTCCTGAACAACTTGTCATGGAAAGTGTGTGTGTGCATCGTTTCTTATAATTTTGAGGATTATACCTTAGTATAATGAACATGAGTTCCTATGTATATTTTATTTATACTTTGAAAATTAACATTTTGATGCTTTCTAAATAAAAGTGAACATTCAAAACTATATTTCTTCACAATGCATTCCATTGACACGAAATAAAACTTTTTCTAATAATATAATGCTTAAATAAGAGAGGAATAATTATTAACATTACATACAGTTTAAATATTAGAAATCTCTAGTATATCATAGAAGATTATTTAATTGAATAACTTGTTCTTAATCAGAAAAAGTTTTTCTGTCAGGCTGATATTTCCTGCAATCATTTTCCTATATAATTTTTGATATGAATGAGAGTGTGTTTATGTTGTAATCTGAGGAATGCTAATATTTAAGTTCCTATTATTTTGTAGTTTAGTACATAATTTCAAATGACACATAGCTTTATTGGAAAACTTTTGTTTCACTTTACCTATAATGTCTGAATCAGCATTTCATATGTTTAAGATATTAATCAAATAAATGTGTAATTAAACACATCCTTTTGCCTTGCTATTTTATTGACTATAGTCATTTTAGTTATTATTCTGTATTCTTACTTCCCCTTATTTCACTTGAAAAATTAGCTGACTGATAAATTTTGGTCATCAGATTATTTCTTTTATTTTTTATTGCAATTTCAAATAGCTCTTCATTTGAAAATATATAAAAAGGATAACAATAAGCTAACTCTTGCATGGTGTATGTATTTAATCTGACAAAAAATTCTGAATGATGCCATTAGTATTTCAAATATCATAAAATAAAATGTATTCTAATATTTTAGTTTTTTAGGGTTCTACAATACTGACACTGTGTAACATTTAGCAGAATGTTATTTTACAATTTTCTGGGATTTGAAATTTCCATGTCAAAAACAATGTCTATATAGTAAGGTTATAGGCTTCTCAGACAACTAGAACATATTACCGAACTGGACTTCAGTAGAGTTTTTATTCCTCCTCCCTTTACTAACATTTGTAACAACATATCATGCCAGTAAAATTATTTAAAAGTGTGAGGAGTCAAAAAATTATTACCGATATTGCAATTGATTAACTTTTTTTAGAGAACAGTGTGAATCAGCCATTTTATTGTGATAATCTTAAATCTATTAATGACAGACATCAAATAGTTCACTAGAATTAATTTAAATTTATTTAAAAATATATACATATCCTCTGATGAAGTTTTTATGTAAAATGGTATAAGGAAATCAGGTATTTGCTTTACCAGTCTACCTACTAAATAAATAATAAGCATAGGGTTATTGCTCAGAACTATTTTTCTACAGCCTAAAATATTGAAGGAATTCTTGTTTAATGCAGTGCTGATATTCTCAGTTTGAAAGAGCAAGAGAGGATCAAATATAAACAACCCTCATCATCCCCACCTAAAGTTCAGAGTTTCTAGCTTCTAAAAGAGGACTGATTTTATAAGACATGGATCCTAGTACAGTTCAAACAGGTAATTTTTCTCTATATTCTCTTTACATATAGCCATGTGTGGCTCTAAAAATTAGATTCCTATTTTTAATAAAGCTCTGAGTTCACTAAAATATTTACTTTGTCTTAGAAATCCTCAGCATGAAGAGCCCTGAGTTTAATCCATTTTTTCACTTTTATTAAATTAACAATCCTATATTTATTAACTGTTTATTCTAACTTTTGTCATTCTCTAGCTTTCATGTATCACAAACAGATTAAAGGGATGCAATATATAGGTAAAATAATAATAGCTAAATAAAATTTATTAAAATGATATTTTATTGGAAAGGACAGTGTAATAATTAGCTCCAATCTCCAGTTAGAGCCTATGCCACCACCCACATAGCTCACAAAACCACCTTATGAATTCTGCCATCTTCTGCCTCTCAGAGCTTGCCCAACAGCTGCACCTCCTGAGCCCGTTGGGCACACACCTGCTCCACAACACGTGACTGCCTGAAACTTACACTTAAATTTTTCCAGCAAATAAAGAGGTATGAATAAATAAGTACAATTATTCTTTTTAAAGAAGGTTTGGAGTTAAATTTTTAAAATATTTTTCACTTAAAAAACCTGAACTCTGCATAAAGAGAACAAAAATTATTTGCATGGCTGAGTGGCCAAGAAAGAAATATGTCCCAAATGCTCAAAAAAAGATGAAATTGCAAAAAAAAAAAAAAAAAAAAAAAAAAGAATCTCAGAGGGGTAAAATCATGAGTGGTTGCTGTCACCTAGGGCTGGGAATGGGGTAGGGTTTGGGTAAGAGATTGTAAATCTAGTGGCAAAAGTGTTATTACCCCCCTCACTCCACCCTTCCACACAGGCATAGGAAGCAAGGTCTTAGGGGATTGAAACTACCATTTCTGAAAAAATTTGGGATTCTCAGAGTCATAGTGGAGTAGTGTTTTAAAGACACCTAGCAGGCAAGGGAGATGATAGGGAAATGTGTTTGATTATGTATGAGTCTGAAAGAAAGGAAAAATATCTCCCCTAAGAATCTGAAGCTGTAGGTTTAAAGCTCATGCAAATTTGGGATTCAAATTTATACTACTCAAGTATTCAGGGAAATCTCGAGTTTTGAAATTGCATTAAAAATTGGTCAAAGGCCTAGAGTATATTTCAGGTGTCTAGCAGAAACTAATGCAAAACTGGTCTGGAAAGGCAGCTTCACAGTCAAACCTCAAGGTTTTCTTATGGAGAAAGAACCCATGCAGACTATAATGCCATAATTAAAATACAAAAAAGACAATTACAACAATCAGCAGAATAGATCAAAAAGGACTTGAGAAAATAGTATTACAATGTAAAGAAATACAAATTTGTTCATTTAGAAACTTAAGTAAAAATAAGTCCCCTTAGAAAAATAAGAGTAGTGTTTTTAAAGAAGCAAATAAAACTTGTAAAAATAAAAAAACACTTTCCTTGAAATTAACTCAACAAATAATATAGCAGGATAAAATAAACAAAGCTGAAATACTGATCATATAAAACAACATGCAATGAAATAAAGAGTAATCCAATTTTTTTTTTTTTTTTTGGCCACACCACTTGGCTTGCAGGATCTTAGTTGGCCAACCAGGGATAGAAACCAGGCAACAGCAGTGAAAGCACTAAGTCCTAACCACTGGACGGCCAAGGAATTCCCAAGAGTGATTCAATTTTAAATGGCCTAATACTCTTGTATTGTTTAGGAAGTCTGTAGAAGTACTGATTCAATTAAGACTGTTAAAACAAGTATACATGTGAAAAACATAAAATTATTCACTAAAAGAATAGAGTACAATGTATATATTCTAATCTATTAAAGAATGAAAAAGAATTTAAAAATTTGATCAATATAATGAAGAGAGAAAATAAGCAGTTTTATAAGTTTGGCCCATATAAAGATAGATCATTTTAATATATAATACATAGGTATGCTCACAAGTAGGAAACTATATAACCATTCATGGCAAATATAATTTTAATATTTGAGGTGGCGGATAATTTGGGGAGGCAACAGTGAGGTAACAGTTGTAATACATAATTCTTTAGAGAGAGATCAATGTGTAGCAAATAGGCCAAAAAAGATATTTATTAAAATATGATCATGAGTAATACGTGTCCGTTATAATATTATCTGTTTTTTATGTTCAGATATTCTATAATTTCAATAAAATATTATCTATCTTAATTCCCCAATATTTTCATTACACTGATTATGAAAGCCAGATAAAGTTATCAATAGGAAATTAAACTGCATACCGCTATCCTTTATGAATATAAGTGCAAAAACACTTAGGAAGATAACTAGCAAAGTGAAACAAGCAAATTATGTAAAATATTATGTATCATAACTTAATGAGATTTATCTCAGGAGTATAAGAATAGTTTAATATATCAAATCAATAAATGTAATGCATCATATTACTAGAATAAAGTGCATAACTTATTATCTCAATAGAGGTAGAAATAGAATCTGATAAAATTCAATACCATTTCCATAGTTAGAAAACAAAACAGAACAGAACAAAAAAGAACACCTCGGGCTTCCCTGGTGGCGCAGTGGTTGAGAATCTGCCTGCTAATGCAGGGGACACAGGTTCGAGCCCTGGTCTGGGAAGATTCCCACATGCCGCGGAGCAACTAGGCCTGTGAGCCACAACTACTCAGCCTGCGCGTCTGGAGCCTGTGCTCCGCAACGAGAGAGGCCACGACAGTGAGAGGCCTGCACACCGCGATGAAGAGTGGCCCCCACTTGCCACAACTAGAGAAAGCCCTTGCACAGAAACGAAGACCCAACACAGCCAAAAATAAATAAATAAATAAATTAATTAAAGTACCCTTAATTTAAAAAAAAAAAAAAAAAGAACACCTCGACAAACTAAGAATGAAAAGGAAAAGAAATACCTTCGACCTGATCAAGGGTGTCTACAAAAAAACCCATAATTGACATCATAATTGATTGTGAAAGATGCAATCCCTCCCCGCTAAATTCAGGAAGAAAACAAGGAAGTCCAATTTTGTCACTTATATTCAACATGTTCTAGAGGTTCTGATGAAGGAAATTAGGGAAAAAGGGGGGTGGGAGGGATAAAGTAGATTAGAAAGAAATAACTAAATATGTATTTTCCAATGACATAATAAAACATACCACACATGAACAATTGTATGCCGCCAAAATAGATCACTTATATGAAATAGACCAATGCTTACAGAGATATAAACTACCAAAATTGACCCAAGAAGAAATTAAAAAATCTGAATAGATCACTAAAGAAATTGAATTAGTAGTTAAAAGCTCCCCACAAAGAAATGCCCAGGTCCAGATGGCTCATTCATATAATTGGTGCTCTGGTGTTTGATAATTATAAGAATTAGCAAAATTCTTATAATAAATTTAACAAAAATTCTGTAGAATGTATACCCTGAAAACTTCAAAATATTGTTAAATAAATGTAAAGGGGCCTAAACTAAAGGAAATACATCCTATGTTCATGGATCACAAGACGTTGTTAAACTGGCAATAATCCTCACATTGATCTTCAGATTTAATGCAATCCCTCTCTATAAGAATCACAGTTGGTTTCTTGATGAAACTGACAAGCTGATCCTAAAATTCATAAACACACAAAAGGGAACCAGAATAGCCAAAACAATATTAAAATATTGAAATAGAAGAAAAAAATTGGAGGACTCATACTTTCTGATTTAAAGGCTTTCTACAAAGTAAGTTTAATAGACAGCGTAATACTGGCACAATCACAGTGCCATGTGCCAAAACAATTCAATGGAAAAATTGGGATTTGGACAACTGCAATCTAAATGCAAAAGAATGAATTTAGGCATCTAATCACACTATATGTAAAAATTATCTTAAAATAAATCATAGGCTTACATGTAAAAGCTAAAACTATAAAACTCTTAGAAGAAAACAGAGGAAATATTTTTGAACCTGGTTAGACAATCACTTCTTAGATATGACACTGAAAGCATAAATGATAAAACAAAACATTAGATGAATTGAATTTACCAAAGTTAGAAATGTTTGTGTAGTAAACAATACCATCAAGTGAAAAGACAATCCACAGAAAGGGAGAATGTGTTTGTAAATTACACAGCTGATAACGGACTTGTATACAGAATACATAAAGATCTCTTACAACTCAAAAATAAAATGACAACTAATCTGATTCAAAAATGGGCAAATGATCTCTACAGATTTTTCTCCAAAGAAAATATACAAATAGTCAGCAAGCATATGAGAATATGTGTAACATCAATAATCACTAGGAAAATGCAATGTCAAATCACAACCATCTACTGCTTCACACATACGAGCATGTGATATCAAAAGTCAGACAATTAAAAATGTTGGCAAGAATGTGAAGATATTGGAACCCTCATACACTCCTGGTGCAAATGAAAAATAGTTCAGAAATAATCTGGCAGTTCTTCAAAATGGTAAATATAGAGTTATCACATGACCTAATAATTTCACTCTTATGTAATACTCAAGAGAAATAAAAATATATGCTCACTCAAAAACTTGAACATAGCAGCATTATTCATAATAGAACATAGAAATGATCCAAATGTCCATCAACTTTTAAGTGGATAAATATGATACACCTATATAATTGAATATTATTTGACAATAAATAAAATGAAGTATTAACATATGCTCAGCATGGATGAACCTTGAAAACATTATACAAAGTGAAAGAATCCAGTCACAAAAGATTACATGTTGCAAGACTTCCTATATAGAAGTGAAAATAGGCAAATCTACTGAGACAGAAAGTAGATTAGTGGTTGTATATGGCTGGCTGGCATGGCAATATGTGGAGAGTTATGGTCAATGGGCACAGGGTTCCTTTTTGGGTGATTAAGTCTAGATTTAGATTGCAGGGTTGGTTGCACAACTTTGTGAATATATTAAAAAACATTGAACACATTAAATGGTACATTTTATGGTGAATGTGTCATAACTTAATAAAGCTGTTTAAAAATAGGTCATGGAATAAGGGTCCAAAATGTAGGATGGCAAATTATCATTTGTATGTTTCCACATTATGTGAATATTTAATTCATCACTAAACTATAACACATGGATCACACTTAAAAGAAAAATAAGTGCTGAAGCCAATCAATTAGGAAAGAATTTTTGGAGAGACACTGAATATGTAAAGGCAGAGATATTTAAGCCACTTATCAATCCATTTTACTTAAGAAAAATATCCTGTATGTGTCTGTGTCTCTGTGTGTTTGCATTTCAGGATTTAGTATGAATTTATTTTACTAGTGGCTGTGTTCATTTATTGAGATGTTCCTGTGTCAAAGAAATTATCATATAGCATAAATTGCTTTTTCCAAGTATGTATATCTCATGATGATTTTTCATTAAAAACTCTCAGTTATACTGGCAGTCATTATAATTTTTGGGTAATCATACAATAAATTATACAAAGTGTTTAGTAGTAAAAGTACGACACCCAAAAGCCTTTTGAGGAAAGAAAACGTACACTTTACATAAAAAAAATCGTAATAATCCATTGATTCTGTTTACTAGTAATAACTAAGATTTTATTATAAAAAGCTCCGAACTAAAATGATGGATATAGCTTTGCTGTACTAGTTATGTTCACATTCATCATCTTTGCTTCATATAGATTGAAAATTTATTATTCATATTTAGGATGATGAGAAACATCATCTTTGCTCAAAATTAAGAAATAAGTAGTAAGTTTACAAAATCATGGAAGAGAGCAAAAATGTGTTTTTATATGTATAAGAGTATATATAGTATATATGCCAGGATTATAAAAACTGAATATGTTTACTTGAATTTAGTTTGCTATATTAATTAATATTAACCTTATTACCTTGCATAGCAAGGAAAAAAACCACTGTATTTTCCAAGGTATAAAACAAAATGTTATTTTTCCAGCATAAAACCAAAAGAGGCTATAGGTATTCTGTTAACTTAAAGTCAGTGGAATAAATATCTCTTTGTTTTAATATTTATTTATTTTTATCTATTTGGCTGGGTCTTAGTTGAGGCACGCAGGATCTTGGTTGCTGCATGCAGGATCTTTTTAGTTGCGGCACGCGGGATCTCTTAGTTGTGCATGCAGGATATAGTTCCCCGACCAGGATCGAACGTGGGCCCCCTGCATTGGGAGCATGGAGTCTTAACCACTGGACCTCCAGGGAACTCCCTCTCTGATTTTTATTTATGTGTTTTTTGATTTTTTTGCCATTTATTCTATCAGCCAGTCATTTCCCTCTATCTATCTATCTATCTATCTATCTATCTATCTATCTATCTATCTAGTATGTATGAGCACCTACTAGGCACTTAGATATTGATTTGCACAAGATGCTAAATAAATATTTGGAAGATATAGTATTTGCTTTTAGCATTAATAACAGACTATATGTGATGCATTTATTCTTTCCTTTGACCACATGATTTTTTTCTATGACTCTGTGACTTTCCAGAAGAAGAGTAGCTTCCCTGATGACTCAGGTACAACCCTGCCATTACCTTCTTCTGGGAAAAAGTTTTATAGAGGCATATTTCTCTTTTATCATCTTCTCCTTTCCAGAAGACTGAGTGAACAGTCTTGTATTACAGATTACCTCTAACCTTGCTGTATTTACTTGAAGCTACCTTTGAAAATGTAGACACTCATCAAAACTAACAATTACTAGATAGATGGTAACAGAGACCTTAAAAGTAATTATAGATATAAAAAAGTTAATATTTATTACATATATACTGCATGCTAGCCACTATGCTTAACTTTTTGGATTGTATTATTATTCAGTCATTTTCATAACTTCATGAAATAATATGTAAATTTACAGATGAAGAAGAATTTGCTTCTATTTCCTTTTTGTAACTCTCATCCAGTGTTACACACCAGACTTTGTCATAAGCTGGCATAACCTGAAACCACACACATACTGAAATTTAATATTGTATGCTCTGTTTCCTGGTTACAATCTCCTTTTTCCTTCTTTCTCAATTTCTTATTTTTCAAATATTAGAACCTTAAGATCTAGTATGAGCAACCAGCTTATTATTCTACCTGCATCTCAATGTATCCAAGATTCCATGATGAAAACTTTTAGCTATTACTCTTCAAACCTCTACTTTTTTTTCATTCCTAACAACCCCTATCAAACAAGAACTCTAGAATAATTCAAATCATTCAAACATATTAAAATAGTCTAAAATAACCTCAAAGATGATGGCAACAAAACAACAACAAAGGCTAGATACCACATAAGTAACACTGATCCTGGTCTTCAAACAGTTAAATCTTCATGTGACTTTTGTATACCCAACAGTCTTTCCAGAAGACTCTAGTCATTTTCTTCCTCATTTTCTCAGTGACTATCTTAATATCTAATCTAACTTTTAATGTATCTTCATCACTTTCAGAACTTTCTTTGTGTCTTTCTTCACTATGAAAATTGAGGCCTTCTGACAAGACATTCCTTTATTTAGTTCCATGTCTCCTGCCAATGATTTCCATTTAAATAATCCTACATTGTTAATCATGGTTATCCTGGGGTTCACTTCTACTTTTTTTCTCTCTCTTTATTTGCTTGGCATCCCTCTCAAATTAAAAATAAATACAATTGGGCTTCCCTGGTGGCACAGTGGTTGAGAGTCTGCCTGCCGATGCAGGGGACACGGGTTCATGCCCTGGTCCAGGAGGATCCCACATGCCGCGGAGTGGCTGGGCCCGTGAGCTATGGCCGCTGAGCCTGCGTGTCCGGAGCCTGTGCTCCGCAGCGGGAGAGGCCACAACAGTGAGAGGCGGTGTACCACAAAAAAGATAAATAATAAATAAATACAATAATTGAATAATATATTCCTCTATCTACTTACCTATCAACACATTTATGTTTCCACTCATAATCTGTAACTCCCACATACTATTAACTTCTTAGGTAATTACATGCACCTTGAAATAACCCTAACATCATCGATGACCTTCCTTCAGCCCAAGAAAATGAAGAGTTAACTGATAAACTTTCTGTAGTATTAGAACTGGTCACTCTGTTTTCTTAACAGTCTCACTCTTCTAATTTGCCGTGTTAATTTATTCTTTGGATTTTTGTGTTTCCTTATTGGCTATATTTTAAAGTCTTTTTTATGTATGCATATTGTTCTGATAATGCCTTAAATATTCTCAAGGGCTAATCCTTTAGCTGTTGCCTTTTGCAAATTATATACTTTCTCACAGATTTCCTCTAAATCTATTTTTGTACTACCCAAGAGACTAACATCTATGGGGTCAGAGAATGATCTGATTTAATATAGATATTCCAGTTCTTAGTACACTACACAGATTTTCAACAGGTGTTTTTTTTTTTAATGGTTATAAAACTTAAACAAATAAGTCTAGAATGCTCACTGAGCTCCAGATAATTGTATTCAATTTTCCATTGGGCTTTTCTACTTGGAAATCTCACAGCTACATCTGATTAATATATCTAAACTTCAGCTTTTCCTCAAATATATCTCCCCTACAGAAACATATATCTCCATTCCCTTTCATGGTGCTACACAGACATTCTAACAATGTGATTTGCTCCTTCTGGACCTTGACACATGTGATTTCCTCTTCCAGATGTGTATACACTTTATCATACTTCATTTGACCAATTCCTGCTTATATTAAATAATTCTTCTCAAATTCATCGCTCCTGAAAGGTCTTAACTGAACCTCTACGTTAGACTGTTCTTCTGTGTAATCTGCTACCACTTACCGCTTTACACTGTAAGAGCTCTCAAATGGTTTTCTTCACAATACTACCTTGAGATGAACTTCAAAAAATGTTCCAGTAGCCAAAGAGCTACGTCTTTGTCCAGAAACATCGCTAAGTTTTCCTTATGGATTTTGGATTTTGTCTGTGAGAAATTTCTTAAACTTCACAGTCATAATGTTCTCTTATTAAAAAGAAATGAATGCAAAGCATACAGCATAATGCCTGACAGATGCATGTTTTATGTAAAAGTAATCTAATGTCTTTCCCGTTATGATAAAAAAGCCAATTTCATTTACTGATAATAGATCTTTTTAGATCTGTATTGTCCTATATACCTACGAAGTATTTAAATAAGGTTACACAATTCCATGAATTTTATTTTTACCAATTATACTTTGTCATTTCAATTGTTTTATTTTTTTAATGGAAATGATGAAAAATATTTCCATGAACAAAAGTTTTCCCAATTAAAGTATGTTATATATATATATATGGAATATATAAAGGTTTTGTTTCCTCCAACATTAAAATGGTGAAATATTCTGGGGCAATTGAGAATGCACTTTAATAATCTTGATATAAAGCTGTGCTAATAAAACTTTTCAATTTTTCATAGAAATAAAAACAGCAAGAAAACATGTTACTCCACATTACAACTTAAATTTTTACCTTGCCCTCTTCAATGTGCTTTAAGATTTACAGCTTCTGACATTTTCCTTACAATACCTATTATATCCGCCAGTGAACATGATTAATAATGATGAAAATAATCTCTGTATCTGTGGCACATGTTGAACATCGGTTTTAGGCCATAATTTTAAATTTATGCCTTGTATTTAAAACTGCAGCTTTGATAAAATAAGTTTTCATTTTTCAGGTTATTTTTTAAATTTTTGGCTGACCATTGAGACTAAAATTATAGTAGAGACTTTCACTTTGAAATTGGGTATCCCAAGAAGAATAGAGAAGAATCAGAAGCACACCCATTTAATTATAAAAGATATCTATAAAATATTTGTTTTCCTAATTTCTATGTATCTATATTCATCTTTGTAATCACATGGGCATGAATATGTAATTTCCCAAGTTTCAGACATCTATCCAAAGCTCACTATTCAGTAAAATGTTAAATTGTGAACTATGGCCTAAACTTTGCCATACAAGTATTGTGAAAAGGAAAAGAGAGTGAAATTTGGAAAATTCCTGTTTACAAGCTCTTTTGCCTTGGCCAAAATTAATGTATCTCCATCTCTGTGAAACCAATTAGACTTACACATGATGTGAATATTTTCTTCTTTTTCCATATGGCATCCTTTCCCTCTCTGTTTGGTAAAATCACTCTGTATTTCCTAAAGGGAATTTTCACGCTTCATTCTATGTGGTTCTGGGGAAGATTCTGTTCACAGAAACTCACTCACCTCTTACTTACTATTACCTGCTATGGGAGGGTGGTGGGCAGGTGATCCAATCAAAGCAATCAACCTTTAACTCCTCATAAATTAAATCCTGAGTGCAATGTCAAGTTGAGGTAAGGCTAAAGTCCATGCAATCCCCAATATGCAATCCATATGCTCCTGATGGAAATTTCTAGGACTGAAAATTCCTGACCTTCATTAGAAATGGTTATTTACTTTTTCCTTCTTCCCTCCTCTCTCTTTTTTAAAGTTATAACTATTTGTTAAGCTAATTTCCTTTTTAAGTTAAGTTAGCCTGAGTAGATTTCTATTCCTTGAGACAAAAGAATTCTAACCAATTTAGTGGTTCAGAGTTACTGTGAGAATTATTTTAATTGAATGAAATAACATGTGAAATTGCCTATTTAATTTGATTATTTGATTCTAACAGGACAGGCTGGATAATTATTTTTTTTGCCACCTCTGCTACATTGGCATCTTCCCTAATTCCAATTAACTACTTTCATGATTGTTATAAGCACTTCATGAGTTTTGTTTTAGAATTTGGGAGTCACGGAATGTCACACCACAAAACTTGCCTACTCTGAATTAGACAGAGTTTATCCAAACCAGGATTCTTATTTTATAAGAATATCAATGTAGGATTTCAATATGTGACTTTGTATTTGAGGAAGTTGACCATGACCAGATTTCATCACCTATCTTTTTTGCTTGAAGGGAAAAACATTTGATGAGTCATTAAACTCATGGATTATATCTGAGATTGTTTGCATATGTGATTGCAGCCTGCAATTCCTGGAATATTACTCCAGTGCCTTAAATAATGTATGTCACACTATAGGTATGAGGTAGATTTCTGTTGAGGGAATTATCATCTTCAAATGTTTCTTGCTAGATAGGTTTACAATGATCACAATCCCTTTTGTATCAAGTAAATCACAGTTTTCATCTCTAATTACCACACAAAAAGTAGTAAATGTACTTAGCTTAGTAAAGGTATGAATGAATTAATAACATACAAATAAATACAGTTTAAAGATAGATATAGATATAGAGGTAGATGTAGATGTAGAGATAGAGATAGAGGTATAATCTATTCCATCAATGTTGCTCTTGATGAAAGTTTTGTTTACCAATACCTCTGGAGATAAAGAAATTTTATTTATTAATTCCCAGTTTTAAATGACAGAATTTAGAGCACTTGCCCTAAAACATGTTATAGTAAAAATAATGCCTTAAAATTGACTATTAGGAAACTATAAATTACTCATTTTTGTGGGGATATGTAATACATAACCAGAGTAACAGGGTAGATGTAAATATGATAAAGTGGAATAACACTCTAAATAAAAATAAAAAATATAACCCTATAATCATGTATCTTATCTATAAATAATATTTCAAAGTATACAAAGAAAGTTTGTTTAAAATTTACCATAAAATATATGAACTTATATCACGGAAATCTGTTAATGTGCCAATATAATAGTCTCATAAATAGGATAAAGAGTAAGGAAGAAAGAGGAGACTTAACACCTAAAGTAGAAGCTGAATTTGTTTTGTTATGTTTCCCTCCAAATGGAGCACTCAGATTTATTTTAACGATTATCTGCTTATAAATACAAGGTAGAATTGCAAAACTAGTTACATCAAGTATGTTGTTGAGAGTGTAGGTAAGCTACTCCATGATCTTGCTGCCTGAGCAGTCATTTTGTTTGACCCAGAAGGCTGCAGGAACTTTAAACTGATGCTAGCGCCCTCACACAAGTGCATACCCTCCATAACAGCCCACAGAGTCACAAGCAAATGTAAGTTTCTGATGTCTAACAGCCCTTGTGCTCAACAGGTTCCCCTGCCTCCCAGTGCCTTCCCCTTGTGATAACACTTAGATAAGACCCCATGGAACTTACCAAAATCCTGGTCATTTAGTTTGAATTGACTAATCTGGCCTTAGCCCAGGAACCCCAAAGCACTCCACTTACAGACCCTAATAGAAGGACATGGCCCAGGCCCTATCACTCTCTCTCTGCTCTCTGCATTTACTTCCCCATGTGGTCCCTTGAGGTATGCCTTGTACTTCCTCCAGGACCTGTGAGTAATAAACTTCTCTGTTTCAATTTCTCTTGTGGTCTATTGTTGCTTGTGCTTACCATCCAGCACCCTCTGTACCACTTAACAAATGTTAATTTAACAAAGTCTTAACAAATGTAAAAGGATTAAGAAACATAAAGACTGTTGATGCTAGAATAATAGTCTGTGGACATCTAGACCAACTTACTATAGAGAAGGAAGACTCAATACAGAGAAGTCAATGAATTTGCTCAAATTTACACAGTTGGTTATTTGAAGAGTTAGGCCTTCTCCTTGGCTTTGTCTCTGGTTCTGAGCCTTTGCCCCTGGTCCTTTTCCTTGAGCACATTGTTCACACAGATCAGCACATTCAGGTCTCAGATTAAGTATCAAACCTTTAAAAGATATCCAGGCCACTTAAAAACAGTGACTTCTCCTCACCCATACCACTTGCTTCTTTAAAAAAACAAAACAAAACAAAAAATGTGTTATTTTGTTTGTTTGTAGCACTTAATGTATAAAATTAACTTGCTTGTTTCCTCTGGCTCTGTCTCTGTCATTCTAGCTCCTCAGAGGCAGAGGCCTCATCTCCCTTGTTTTTGGGGCCATATCTCTGTAGCCTAAAATAGTGACACACAGGAAGGATTTAATAAATGCTGTGTAATGACTTGTTGAGGATTGCTCACATCTAAAATACCACCCCATCAGAGGCTTTTACTCACCATCCTGTCTGAAGTAGTAGCCACCACTCTGCCACCAAACCTTGCCAGATGCTACAGTACTGAACAGTCTATTAATAGAAAAATTACTATATATTCACCATGGGCTACACATAGTTTGAGCATTTTAATTTAATCAAATCAGTGTGAACAAGTTAATAACTTTGACTTTTAATTATATATGTGCTCTTTCTATTGATCAAATTCGCTGAACAAATTCTGTGCTTACAGAAATACTTTAAAAAGAAGCTGAAAAACACCTTATCAAACATACTGCTAATATCAAGATGCACTTTCTATGCCTCAGTTTTCTTATCATTAAAATGGTGCTAATAATAGCACCATTCTTATAAGGCTATAAACAATAAATGAGTGACTATAAATTATTTACAGTGTTTTGTACAGTGGCACATAATAAAAATTGAATAAGTAATTATTATTACTTATAATAATTGAATCAAGTAATTATTACTTGCTGAAATTTAATTTCCTTTTGTATTTCTAATGATGTTTTAAAATTTAGAGGTTGATTATATTTAGGTAATAAAGAAGTTTACTTACGTTTAATTGTATTTGACTCATGAATACCTCTAAACAATGTAGCCAATTTATATTTTACCAACAATGAAGTATTTTACTTTCATAAAAGTCTGATATGTTAAATGCATTTCTTTTCTATTATCCATTAGGATATATTTTAGTTTCATTATTAAAACATACAACTCCAGCATGAAAGATAATAGTAGGGCTATTAATGGAAGCCACAATTGTTATTATAAAAGTCATTTTATGACTCCATTTTATTTCCACTATTGTTTTATTGACTTTATCTTTTTAACTTCTTTGATTATGCTCTAGAGCAGGAGCCAGAAAAATATGTTACTTACATATCCTAATATTTGTATCCTTATATCATATGTGGTCTACAAATTTTAAAATATTTTTATCTGACTTTTTAGAAAAAAGATTCGCCAGACACTAAAGGGTCACATATAATCACCTCCTTTTATCTTCCTCGTCCTCCTCTTTCACCTCTACCTTTCACTACTTTTTACTTTTTATCCTTTTCCTATTTCTCCTTCATCTACCTTTTTTTCTTTAATATTTCTTTAAAAATAAACAACATTCCTAGCAAATAGGGGTGGGCCAGACTTGGGCCCCAGGTCATAGTTTGTTGACCCTTAGTCTAGATTTTACAACATGCAAGTTAAATTTATTATACTCTATCTTTAAATAATATTATACTAATTTTCCAAATAGTTTAGTAATTTTACTATAGTTCCATCCTCCTTCTACAAATCTTATACATTCAAGAGTGCATAGTTGCACTGTTATTTTTACTTTGAATAGTTAAATATTTAAGGAGATACAAAATAAGAAATAATGTATATTTACTCAGAATTTACTATTTCTGGCCTTCTCCATTTTTTTTTTCATCTACAGCCATATTTCCATTTGTTTAACTTTGAATTTTGCCTAAAGAACTTCCTTTGCCATTTCCTGCAGTGCAGTTCTTCTAGCAATGAATACTTCCATGTTTGGTTTGTCTGAAAAGTATTTTGCCTTAAGTTTTGAAAAATATTATTTCAGGGTATAACATTTCAAATTATCCACATTTTGCTTGCTTGCTTGTTCCCCTTTGATGCTTTAAAGATGCTGTTTCATTGCCTTCCAGATTGTAGTTTCATTGAGAATATTCATATTTTGTATCTATCTATATAAGTTCCTTTTTAATTGGTTACTTTTAATATTTTCTCTTTATTAATAGTTTGCAGTAAATCAATTAAGAAATGCCTTGTGCTTCTCTGTTGATTCTTCTTGAGTTTAGCTGAGCTTATTGGATCTGTGGTTTATAACTTTCTCATACTTTGGAAGATCCAAGGGAATGATTCCATCAATCTTTTTTCTTTTCTGTCTTGACTCCTTCTGGAACCCCAACTGCTTATTTATTAGACATCTTGATATTCTCCCACTAGTTAGTAATGCTCTGTTCAATTTCAATTATTCTCTCTTTCTCTGCTTTCATTTTGCATAGTTTCTATTTCCTTAGCTTCACATTCACTGCTTTTTCCTAGTGCCCAGCATGTTAATTCCACCAACTGTATTTTCATTTCAGATATTTTGTTTTATCTCCAGATGATCCATTTAGAGATTTTATACATTCCATTTTTCTTTTTATTATGTTTGCCCTTTCCCTTTCATCTCTGAACACATTTGTAATAGACATAATAGCTGTATAAAAATGTTTTCCTAATTCATTTGTCTTTGCCATCTCTAGTTCTACTTCTACTGAATATGCTTTTCCTGGTTACGGGTCATATGTCTCTGATTTTTTTGCCTGCCTTCTCATTTTTTTACTGGATGTCTGAAATTGTGAATTTTATATTGTGATTACTGAAATTTGCAGCATTTTTAAGAGTACTGGCCTTTGTTTTGGTATGCAGTTCACTTACAGATTAGTTTGATCCTCTATGATTTTGTTTTTAAGCTTTGTTAGTACACAGAATAGACTACTTTAGGGCTCCTCAATGAAGGCATAAATCTGAGTATTCTACCTAATCCCTTTTTATTACAAGGACTTTCTACTATGACTCTTGGAAACATGAATAATTTTAGTTTTTTTTTATAATGACATATATAAAGTTTATTTTATTTTTTTCTATTTTTATTTATATTTATTTTTTAACATCTTTATTGGAGTATAATTGCTTTACATTGTTGTATTAGTTTCTGCCGTATAACAAAGTGAATCAGCTATACCTATGCATGTATCCCATATCTCTTCCCTCTTGCGTCTCCCTCCCACTCTCCCTATCCTACCCCTCTAGGTGGTCACAAAGCACCGAGCTGGTCTCCCTGTGCTATGCAGCTTCTTCCCACTAGCTATCTATTTTACATTTGGTAGTGTATATATGTCAATGCCACTCTCTCACTTTGTCCCAGCTTACCCTTCCCCCTCCCCGTGTCCTCATGTCCATTCTCTACATTTGCGTCTTTATTTCCTGTCCTGCCCCTAGGTTCTTCAGAACCTTTTTTTTTTTTAGATTCCATATATATGTGTTAGCATACGATATTTGTTTTTCTCTTTCTAACTTACTTCACTCTGTATGACAGACTCTAGGTCCACACCCCTCACTACAAATAACTCAAGTTCATTTCTTTTTATGGCTGAGTAATATTCCATTTTATATATGTGCCACATCTTCTTTATAATAATTTTAGTTTTATATGAGCTTGGGCAATTATTCACGCTGTTGTTTTCTAGTAGGTCTTTTCTGGCCTCAAAAAGTATCACCATATACAAGAGCAAATCAATACACAGAAAAATAACCTAGGCGATTCCTCTTCAGAGCTCCAAATTTTCTGTGTACAGGTCTCTAATCACTGATATTCTGTTCCACGGATCCTAACTGCTTTGGCCTCTCTCTGTCTACCCAACTCAGGTCTTTGGGTGCTGTTTGGGTTTCTTCTCCCTTCATTGCAACCATGAAGCTATCTCCAGGCAGTATGCTAGGAAAAATTTAGGGCTTACATTATTGGTTTCTTTCTCTAGGGGACAAAGTCCTGCACTGACCTGACTCTAGTTCAATGTTTGAACACTGTTGTTTCACATACTTATTTTCTAGTTTTCTAATTGTTTATGAAGAGAGGACAATCTCCCTAAAAAAGAGCCTTCATAGTTTGAAGCAGAAGTCTTGATATAATTTTTTATTTAATATCTTGGCCTATAAGGTAGACAATTTTAGAGGTTTATTCTTGAGTTTCCCCACTATAGTAGTTATTATCTGACAAGCCAAGAAAACAATGTGTGGGCTCAGTCAAGTATTTTAGACCAGGCGCATTACCACTGGTTTGATTTGAAGATACAGCAGAACAACTATGAGCTAGACCTTGTCCAGGAGTCAATTTATTATGTACCCACTACATGACCCGTTCTAACAGGAGGTCACAGTGATGTGTTAAGTCCCTGGACATTAAAGATAGATTAGACCCATTATCCAATATTCCACAAAATACAACTTTTTTCTTGTCCCCACTATATTACTCGTTAATGAACATAAGTCTCTCTGAGAAAGGATTGGGAAGGAGTTATTATATGCATTTTCTATAGTGATGCAGGGTCCTCCTTCCTAGGGACTCAGACTTTCCATCTGATGATGGGTTCCAGAACTGAAAATATATTCAGGACTAGAAAGTAGGCAAGATATTGTAACTTTTCACTGTTGCCACTGTTCTTACTATCCTGGTTTATTTTATAAATTGAGTCATCTTTGATTTATTTTTCTTGTGTAGGTTAAAAAAGTCCTTTGTTGCTACCCTTCTGTCTTTTCCCTAGGGACACCATATCCTAGTAGCTATCTTGATAGCTCTGTACAAGACAAACCCTCTGGCTGCCATTCTGTCATTGCCACTTATTAAAATAATAGCCTCTACCTTGTTACTGATGGTTAAAGGTCACTATATGGATGTTGTTATATAGGAATAATATATCTCACCAGCACATTTCTTCTCACTCTGGTAAATAGAGAGATTTCTATACCATCCCACAGAACATATTTGGCTTGTATGTTTTCAGCCTTCTGAGATATCCTGCCCATTTTTCTGAGCCTTTTATTGAAATTTTTCACTGGCTTCCATGGAAGTCCTGGAATTTCTACTTCAATTAGTATAGATCTTTACTATTTCCAGGCTTTCAAGAGTCAAAACAGCTGTATGTAAGCAGATCTCTTTCTTGATTCTACTTCCACCTCTGGATCCCTGACAAAGTTTTAAGTTTCGCATCCAAAGACAGTGCTCCCATAATGATAATCAGTCCCTTATCAAACTTTATGTTACATCCTACTCTTAATCCAGGAAACTTAATATCCATTCTCCTATATACTTGTCAGACTCCTGCAACTCCAACGCAGTATAGTGCTTTTTATCTCTTAGGCAATGGTATGAATTGAACTACTAGTTTCATAGCTAGGAAGAGAGATGGGGATAAACCCTAGTAAGTATTTTTATTGTTTGACAAGGCAAAGGTGGTTATATTGTCCTCAGCAAGAGTCAGCCTTCAACTGAAAGGACTGGGTAATTTTTATAGGCCAAGAAGATGTAGTAGGATCTATGATTTGAGATTCTCAAGTGCTTTAATTCAGGATGTCCATCTGATATTGCAAGTTTACAATTCTATACAAACAGTCCTCTGACACTGGCATAACAGACTTAAATTAATAAAATATTAACCTCTTCTTAGAGCTCTGCTTCTCCCCAATTAAGTATTGGGCTCAACTCACAGCTTTTAGTACCCTATAGTTGAGGTGTGAAATGTTTCATATGCTGCTAAAGGCATCCTATGGTTGTTACACTTCACCTAAATTGGTGGTCGATTACCCTCAGACTTTCTCTGTCATCCTCCAATGCACTGATTGTCCCCACAACAACTATCAAATGTCATCTTTATTATAATTAATTTTACTTATAATTACTTTTTCTATACCTCTCAAAAGCCTGATATGTTGCACTCATCAGTGAATTAACCTCTACTGGTATCCTATTTTAATTCACCATATTACACTCATGAAAATTATAATGACATTGCTAGATAATTCCAGGATTTATCCATATTCACCATACTACCAGTGATGTGGCCCTCATTGCCAGCTGGTGGTGAGTGGTCCAACTGCACAATTATATATCAGTGTTTGCTTCCTAGGACCCTGCTGAAAGAAATGCCTTAGGTTCGTGTTCTTAGAAAACAGACTCTGAGATTTGCATGCAGGAGGTTACATGAGAAGTGCTCTCATTTGAAGCAGAATTGGTCAGAGAGAGATGTTGAACTGTGATGCAGCTGCTATAGTGGCCTCAATCAGTCCCACAGAGAGTGGTGAAGCTAAAACAGCCCTTTAGAAATGTTCTCCATAGAGGCAAGGGGAACATGTTTTATATTGCCTTACTGACCAGATGAAAACATGTGTGAGGCAGCTACCTTCAACAAAGGAGTGCAAGCATAGGTCATCAATACTCAATACCATAGCAATTGGGTTATTAGCAGAAGATCAAGATGGTGCACCATACCAGGTCCTATAGGGTTACAAGTTATTTAAAGAATCAACTGCAAAAGTTGTCATATATAATATGACTATGAAGGAGAATTAGAGTATGTTATGACTGCACATATTTGTCTCTTAAACCAAATCAGGGGACCAGAGGATTTTTTCTGGAAAGAAATATGTTTATGTTGAAGGCATATAACAAGTGCTTTCTAAGACATGGAGAAAAAATCATGTTAAAAATTCAAGGAAATGGTTTAAACTTTGATTAGATTAGCTAATACTTAGGCAAATAACTCAGTTATTTTGTAAGCATTAATATAACACAGTCAATTACACAAAGACTTGCATGCCTTTTGATTTCCAATAATATGTACATAAATACAGGACTATAATTTTCAATAATTTTGATAAGTTTCATATATCTAAACTGTGTTGTCATAAGAACCAGTCAGTGTATGTGGGGAGCTCCATAAATACTGAATAACATTTGTATAGATTGAAACAACTCTTTTGGTATTGCCTTCTGTAAAACAATCCCATTATTTTTAATCATACCACGAATTTCACCAGAAACCATGTACCTTGATTGTTAGGTGAGAATTTTTATTTTTTTGGTTAGGTGAAAATTTGAATGATTTTGAGATATTTACAATTATAAATTACTATCAAAAGAATTAAGACATTACCATTACTGAGGATAATCAAAATAATATGACAGAATCTGAACGAAATTCCTACAACTTATTGCTTCTTTATAATAAAGGCAGTGAATTCCAAAGTTAGTAGTTTAAGACTCTAGAACTCTGGATGATATTTTTTTACTAACAATACAAATTCATTTCGTTGAAATAATAGCTGATTGTTCTCTTTTTTTCACATAATACCAAAATTCTCCCAATTCTTCTGTCAAGATGGTCTGCATTTTATTCCTTATTTTTCATTACTTAAATTCTCCTTATATAGTCTGTAATCAATGAAAAGGTAATCAGATATTTTAATTATACTGCCCTATCTCCATATTTTCTTCAAACAATGAGTTTCAGTGGTCAAAGAGTAGAGGAAGAGTAAGTTGCAAAAGGCATCTCAATGGAGAATGAGTGTTTCTATATTTTGAAAGCATCGATAATTTTTGAGTGTTTCATTGTGCTTTACTTTATTGTGCTTAGCAGATATTGCAGTTTTTACAAATTGAAGGTTTGTGGCAACTCTGTGTTGTCAGATCATGGTTAGCGTTTTTTAGCAATAAAGCATTTTTGAATTAAGGTATATACATTTTTTAGACATAATGCTATTACCTACTTAATAGATTACAGTATACTATGAATATAACTTTTATATGCACTGAGAAACCAAAAAATTTGAGACTCACTTTATTGATATTTGCCTTATTTCAGTGGTCTGGAACAAAAACCTCACTATTTCTGAGCTATGCCTGTGATGAGATAAGTGATATAAATATATGTAAGGGAAAAAATGAGTGAGAAGACTTCACTGAATAATGTGTTACCAACAATGGCAGCACTTTCTTTGTGGTTAAATATCTTGTCTAAATGCTTGTTTAGGGATAAAAAGGAATAAGGAAGAAAAAGTTTTAAACAACTAGTATGTGTCAAACTTCATATGCATCTTTTAATGTAATTTTACAATAAAATTGAGAGATATGTTCCATTATATGTATGTAGAAGAAGAAAAAGAAAAATTATAAATATTTCTTAAGTGAATGTACTAAAATTCAAACATACATGCTTCTCATCTCTTTACATATTAGTCTCCAAATATTTCTAAGTCTATACTACACAAATGAGTTACACTATTGGCTCATTAAATAGGCAACTAAAAGTACTTGCTTAACTGATTTTTCACCAAACTGACTGACTCTTTTGCAGAAAATTCTGCAATGACAATTACATTTAGTATTACTTACATAATATGCAGATTTTCTGTTAAATTCCTGTTTACAAGATTCTGATTGTAAATAACACATAATTAAGATATAATGTAATCATCTTAAATAAAATTTTTGAATAACAAATAATAAAATGCATTTATTTTTTCAAAAAAATAAAAATTGATAATGTAGCACTAGAATTATACTGAGCATGATCTAGTCTCCCTTTGATTGTGCCAAAGCACTTCATGATATTGCAGTTATTCAAAGTCTTCATGTGAATATTAATATTATGATGGTGAAACAAGAAAATGACAACTAATAGTCTCCTGTTAATAAAATGACAAACTAAGTCAAATTCTTTCTTCTATATTCTCCCCAAATAGTGTCATGTTTAAAGCTCGCCACAGTATAGGTTCTCAAGATATCTTTCTTTATTAATGTGCCTTAGAACCATTAGCTTTCACCCTCTCTCCCTCCTCCAACTTCCTTTTTAGGTTTGCTTCTTCATATAAACAGAGGTAAGAGGACAATTTTGATCATCTGGCTCCCAGGGATTTCCACTTACAACTTGCTCCACAGCATAGTATGCCCACCTCTGTCACTTCCAGCAATGTTAAAGATGTTCCCTTTGCCCCACCTGGAATTCCTCCATATGATATGGTTCTTTCAGGTTTATGCCAGTAGTATGAAGAACACTATGATCTTCAGGTCTCTATAATGTCACTTCAGAAGGCTGAATACTGAATGGAGTACTACTGTAGATTACTCCATTTTACTCTGGGACTGTTGAAAAATTAAATATAAGAGGAAATCACCAAAATGTAAAGCTTCCAGATGGAGGCCTTTTCTAGGAAGATCCTTAGTTACTAAGCTATCTCTATTGCCTTAAAATTGTGAGGCTATACTGAACATATTTATGAGGATCTATAGTAAGTCCCAAGAGAATCTTCACTGTTTTCACACTAGGAATAACCATCTTTTTTTCCTCATAAATATAGTTCTCTAAAACTGTGTCTCTGTTCTATCTGGAGGAATATGCATAAATATTTACCAGATTTATTAGAGTTGGCCAAGGCTACCAGTATCCTGAACACCATTTCCAGGGGCATTTAAAACTGCTTCTCCCAAATTGTCATCATTAAATGTTTCATCTGCAGTACATATAAATATGAATCCTCTGAGCAAACACTTATAATCCTAGACATCAAAGGATTTGGCTTAATAAATATCCAATGGCTCTCAATTTCATCGTTTTCTTTATGGGGGAATAGGAGGAAGTAGGTAGTATATTATTTCAGATAAATTGCATTTTCTTACCTGTAGAGTAGGGTTATATTATAGATTAGATTCTATAACTCTGATGTTTTCCCAATATTTCTGGAATCCCCTATATAAAACTGGATTTCCATTAAAAAAATAAACTACTATACATGTTTTTATGCATTCAAATGAGAGACTGTCTTTGTCTCTATATGTTCTCCATATGATTATGACCACCAAATGCTTCAGCAGTTTATTCTTTCCTTTTTGCCTAATTTATATTAAAACCTATGGTAAGCCAATGTAGGATGTGATGCTTGTGTACTCAAGAAAACTCACACAAAATTATTGAGGCTCTCAAAATATAGAAACAATAATTGCAACTGTCTAAAACTTTAAAATAATATAGCAAAACTGAACAGATTTACAGTGATAATATTTTCTACCTAGTTTCTTCTGATATAAAATGTGTCATGGAATAGCTTTATAAACATTGTATTTCCAATTTTGAGTTCACTTAAAAATATTTAGAGTAATTTCAGTGGAAGTGTATGTTTAGATATTCATCATATTAATATCAGCTATCCACATAGCACAAAGAGTGGAAATTAACAAAATGTCAAATGTTTTATATTTATTCTGTAGGGGAATGTACAGGGATATGTATGTGTTCAGCAAAAATACTTTAGTCTTAAAACTATTAGAAGAAAGTGAGACAGGAAAAGAAATTTTCTTATTCATTACCTGGTAGTAAATTTCAGAGACAAAAAAATTACAAGATATATGATACTAATCAATAACAAATGAATTCATTTCAATAAGCAATCTACCTATGAATAGCTAATGAATTTGGAATAATAGAGCAGTAAGTAATTATATACCCAAAAGCAAAGGAGTCAGCAATGCAGTTTTACTTTTCGGCTTTATCCTTCACATTTATACATGAAAGGGTTCTGTCATGCAATATAACTCACTAGTCGAGTTTAATTTATTTCATATTTACAAGATATGTGTGGGGCTCCCAGAAAATCCAAAATTCTCTGTATCCAATTCATAGATTTTCTGACCAATTCAGGCACATATTTGTTTTTTAAAAATATTAAAACAAGTTCTCTAGTTTTACATATTGCCATCAAACTTGTTTCAATTAATATTAATTTTTGATCAATAAAAAATGATATTTGGATTAGGGACTGTCAACATACCAATTATCTGGAGAATAGCCCTCCTTGTCATTTCCAAGCATTTATATGTGTACAGAATTTACAATATTAGTTTAGGTAATTACTGAGCTCTTGTTTGCAATTAATTAGCATTTTAAAATGTAAGCATACAAATTTGCATATAAATTTGCATAGATTGTTTCATCTCTACACACATAGTTCAGAAACGCTCTAACTATTGAAGTGCATTCAAAATTTCATTTTACCCACACACATTTATTTTACTTAAATTTTTGTAAAAAAGTCTATGGAAACAACAGGATGCAATGATATTTTATTTGTAACTGTCATTATTTTATTGTGTTTTGATTTTGTTTGCCCAAACAATTTGATTTGCAACTTGGGAAACTAAGTACAATTCTTGCTGCCACTGAACCCTTCCTATCCTTTTACTCTTCTATCATATTAGTCATTCCTCTGCAACTTCCAACTTTCTCAAACAGATATTTCTCATTGTTTCAAAAATTGTCTTAAATATCTCATCTAAAAGATGCTACCAGGGCTTCCCTGGTGGCGCAGTGGTTGAGAGTCTGCCTGGTGATGCAGGAGACACGGGTTCGTGCCCCGGTCCGGGAGGATCTCACATGCCACGGAGCGGCTGGGCCCGTGAGCCATGGCCACTGAGCCTGTGCGTCCGGAGCCTGTGCTCTGCAACGGGAGAGGCCACAACAGTGAAAGGCCTGCGTACCGCAAAAAAAAAAAAAAAAAAGATGCTACCAAAATATGGCTCATATATTCTCTATTCTTTCCATTGTAGTAGGCAGATACCTTTGCTGAAGTCATCACTAACTTGTTTAAATTTAATTTGTCTTTTAAATAATTTATATTATCATTTTTAATCTTTCTAGTACTCCACTTTATTTCACTAAGGATGAAGAGAGACTTTAAAAATTTCGAAGTGGGCAACAGACCAAATCTTGAGCTTAGTACTACTAATGCACATTCCTTTGGTCACTATACCACTGTATCCATCATCAAATGGTTGGACAATAAAGAAAAATTCTGATTTTCAAGGATGAATATATTATTCAAAAATGTTAACTAGGCAAAATAAACAAAAAAATAGTATGTGAGAAACAACAGATATAATATCATAATTAAAATGTGGCATTCAAAGTGAAACTTTTGATCAACATAGTTTTATTGAAATAAGAAAATATTGATGAAAAACATGAAAGAATTCTATGAAGTTTAAAGCCATTGGTTTGCATATGTTTCATTAAAAATACTGTGGAACATAAAAATTAAAAATATTAATAATTAGTGAGAAATGAAAACTAGAAAGTAGAAAAAGAAGACTCAATACGATAACTAATTCCCTAAACAAGAGAAAAAAAAGTGAAAGAGAAGTGTTTTCAAAATGTAATTTAACAAAACTACATTAATATTAAAAATAACTTTCAGTCTAAAATTTGAAAGGAAAGAATTCATGAGAAAAAAACGAATATTGACCCATTAATACTGATGGTAGCTGAACAAAGGCAGTTCAAAGGTTAGTAATTATACAGATTTCTAAACCCTCTATCTCCCCTCCCAACAGAAGAAATAACCTACAAAAGGATAATATAATTGAACTGGTTTAAAACTTCTATAAAGCAACATTTAATATATGGACATTTTGAAGTCTACAAATCTTCTGGGGAAAAAATGGGACCCAAATGCTGTGCAAAGCATATAAACCATCATCCATGTATAAAGGAAAGAGACATATTTTCAAGCATACAGACACTCACAGAGAACATAGTTCCAATAATCCTGTCACAAAAAAATTAATAAAATAAATAATAATATAGGATCAGCTTTACCAACCAAGATATGAAAAGTGAAAACATGATTAAAAGTCTGTTTTTTTAATTCATTTAAACATAGAACTAATTTCCAATACATAACATAAACATTATAAGCTACTGTAATACCAAAAATAATAATAATGAACAAGAACGGGGAGAAAGGTATAGTAGGAAGAGTGAGAAGGAAGCATATAGATTATGTCATCTATCATAGATGGAACAAATTGACACTATATAAAAGTAATAACGAAATGATTAGATTATTAAAAGTAAGATAAGTATGAGATGTAGGAATAATAAAAAACAAAATTTAAATTTGCTTTTTGGAAAAAAAAAATTTTAAATAGAATGAGTCCAAATTTAAAAATTAAAAAGATTTTGGAATTGAGAGCTCAGCAGAATGGCTATATAAAGCCATCCACACATCCCTGGTTAAAGAAAAAGCTGTGTGCATGCCCAGAGAGGACCTGAAGGAGCTTGGCATAGAGTGAAAGAAGTCAGTCTTGAGAAGTGGCTGAACTTTGTTTGAGTATGCTAACAAACCTACACTTTGATTCTTCCAATGGCACCATTAAGAAAATGAAAAGTCAAGTCACAGATAAAGCACATATTTGCAAATCATATGGCTGATAAAGTACATATATCTACAATATAAGAGGACCAGTCAATCATAAGAGGACCAGTCAATCTAAATAGGAAATGGGCAAAACGTTTGAATTGATAATTCCCCAGTGAAGACATACAAATATCTATTAAGCACATGAAAAGAAGTTCTACATTTTTAGTCACTAGGGAAGCATAAATTAAATCACTGTGAAATATCACTAATACCTACTGGAATGGTGATAATCTAAAAAACTGACAATACCAAATATTATCAACAATTTAGAGAAGCCAAGATTTCATACATTATTAGTAGGGATATAAAAATATTAAAATCATTTTGAAAAATAATTTCTTAAAAAGTTAAACATATATTTACTATATGATTTAGTAATTTTCCCTTAGGCTCAAGCTATCTACCAAAGAAAAATAAAAACCTATGTCCACATAAAGACATGTGTAAGTTCATATCAGCATTATACATAATACCCAAAAACCGGAAACAAATCAAACTCCCAATGACTAATGAATAGATAACCACAAAGTAGGGTATGCATATAATGGTATACTACTCAGCAATAAAAATAAATAAATCTATTAACACAGTAGACAACATCGATAAATCTCAAAAAACATTATCCTCGATGAAAGAAGCCAGACCTAAAATACTACAAATTTTATGATTTTTATAATTAGGAGTGGATCAAGTTGTAACTTAACTACCTGTACCATAACAAGTCTGAAATGTATATTTTACTATGAAATCATAATCTTCTAAAATATAGATGTTTTCTGCAACCCTTGTTATCCCGGAGCTTTAAACTTTTCACAAGTACAGCTGACCCTTGAACAACACAGGTTTGAATTGTGCAGGTCCACTTATACATGGATTTTTTTCAATAAATACATATTATGGTACCATACAACCCACAGTTGGTTGAATCTGAGGATGTAGAACTCTGGAAATGGAAAGCCGACTATAAAGTTATATGTGGATTTTCGGCTGTACAGGCATTCGTGCCCCAAACCCCAACATTGTTCAAGGATCAACTGTAGCTACATACTAGAGAAAAGCTTAAGAATAGTTATAGATATACAAAAATATCCAGAACCCAACAAGGTATGGCATCCAATCCAATATTATTAGGTATCCAAAGAAGCAGAAAAACAAATTATAATTAGGAGAATTTTCTATCAATTGAAATGGACTTAAATAATGCAGATATTTAGAATTAGCAGAAAAGAACAGTATAGTTCTTTAACTGGTATTCTATATGTAAGATATTAAGTAGAGACTTAGAACATGTTTAAAGAAAGATACAGAGCAAACTTCTAGAGATAAAAAATACAATTTCTGAGATAAAAATATATGCTGTATGATATTAATGGTAGAAAAGATATTGAAGAAAAAAGTTAACTTGAGGACAAAGGTATAGAAAATATCCAAATGAAATACAGAGGGAAAAATAATAACAACATAAGAAAAGTGTATCAGTGAGATGTGTGAAATTTTAAATGGTCTAATATATATACATAATTACTTCTCAAACGAGAGGAGAGAGAGGAAGAATGGCCAGAATGTTTCCAAATTTAATAAATATTAAAAATCTACAGTTCCAAAAAGATTAACAAACACTATACAAGAGAATCATGAAGAAAAGCATACCACAGCATATCATAATCAAATTGATCAAAATCAGTGAAAAGAAGAAAAACTTAAAAAGAGCCAGATTTTAAAAAATTGGGGTAACATAGTTAAGGATAATAGCAAACTTTCATCAGGAACATCTTCCAAAAGTAAAGGCAAATAAAAAGTTTTCTGTAAAACAAATGCTAATTTAACATAACCAGAATCTCTTCATAAAAAATGTTAAAGTCTTTTTGGCAGAGATAAAAATGGTACCAGATGGAAATATGGATCAAACAAAAAAACAGAGGACAAAAGATCATTCCTATATAGAAAAATATATGATTTTCTCTTATTATTTAAATCTTGTTAAAACATAATGTGCTTTTAGGACTTCCCTGGTGGCACAGTGGTTAAGAATTTGCCTGCCAATGCAGGGGACACAGGTTCGAGCCCTGGTCCGGGAAGATCCCACATACCGCGGAGCACCTAAACCTGTGCACCACAACAAGAGAAGCCACCACAATGAGAAGACCGCACACCACAACAAAGACCCAACACAACCAAAAGTAAAAATATAATAAATTAAAAAAAACAAACAAAAAACATAATGTGCTTTTAAACAAACAATAACATTATTTATGAGTCTTAATATATATGTGAAAACAAATGTATGACAAGAGCATAAAGACTGATAGGAGGAATGACAATAAGGTTTTTATACTTTATATGAAGTACTACAATATCATTTGAGGATAGACATTAATAAGTTAAAGATGTGTACTATGAACCAAACATGGCAAATATAATTACTTATTATATTCATACAGCTAATAAATTGTTGATAATTAAATCAACAATGGTGATGAATTGGAATCATAATAGTACTCTAGTAATCAAAAGAAAAAAGAGGAAAAAGTGAAAAAGAAGAGATGATATCAGTAAAAAGCATTTTGCAAGATGGCAGTTTTAAACACAACCACATCAGTAATCATATAAAATGTAAATAGTGATCTAAATAACCCAGTTAAAAAGCAGAAATTATAAGATTGTACTAAAAGGCAAGATCCAAATAGATGCCGCCTAAAAGAGACATATTTTAAAAATCATAGTATAAACAGGACATAAGTAAAAGGATGCAAAAAGATATTCACCAATCAAATAAAGATGATGCAGCTGTATTAATAGAGTGTAGGAATTTCATAACTTTAACGTTCTTAATTCATTAAGGGGACATTACAATCATAAAATTTTTGTATGTAAACACAGATTTAAATTACATGAAACAAAAATTAATAGAACTACAAAAAAGAATAACAACATCAAAATTATGAGCAGAGGTTTTAACACCCACTGTCAACAACTGATGGATGAGATCCTGAAAACCATTAAGTATACTGAAAGTTTAAACAAAACTATCAAACAATAATGTTGTTGAACATAAAAGCATACACTCAGCAACAGAATGCACATTCTTTTCATATGTGCCTAGAACATTTGCCAAGATTGACTGTATTCAGAACCATAAAACAAGTTTGAATGAACATAATAGGATTCAAGTGATACGGAGTAAGTTTTCTGACCACAGCATAAGTTAATTAAAAATAAATAGCAGAAAGGCATTGACAAAGTCTCAAATATTGGATACAAATAGCACACTTCTAAGTAATCCATGGGTAAAACAAGAAATAAAAGGGGAAATTAGAAATTATTTTAAGAACAACAACAAAAAAAAGAAAGGCCAAACAAACCCAAAATAAGCAGGAGAAAGGAAATAATAAAGATCAGAGTGGAAAACAATAGAATAAATCAATAGAAACAGAAGCTTTTTTTTTTTAGATAAATAAAATTGATAAACCTCTAATCATAGTGATTAGGTAGAAAAAGACACACTACTGATATATAGATATATTTACTGGGAAATTATATTAAATCATTTTTTTAATTATCCTGCATTTATTTTTTTAAGTTTTTTTAATTTAATTTTATTTTTTTATACAGCAGGTTCTTACTGGTTATCCATTTTATACATATTATGTATATATGTCAATCCCAATCTCCCAATTCATCACACATATTAAATCTTTAAGGAAAAAATACTATGAATTATGCTTAAAATATTCTAGAAAATTAAAGCAGAGGAAATAGTTTCCTCTGATATAGAAACCCAAAAAATAAATTTCAAGGGAAAAACACTAAAGAATGAATATCTTTCATGTACATAAATGTAAAAATTCGTAACAAACTTTTAGTAAACAGAATCCAACAAAATATTACATTGATACTGTTATCATAGCCAATGGAATTAATCCCAGGAATACAATCTTGGTATAACATTTAAAAAATCAGTTAATGCTAAATTCTATGTGATATCTGCATTATCTTGTAACAGTGAAGAAACAAGAGAAATCTGAATAAAATTTGTAGCTTAGGTAATTGTAATGTACCAAAGTAAATGTTTTCATTTTCACAAATTTACCATTGTTATATAAGATGTTAACATTAGGGGAAACTGGTAAATGGTATGACAGAACTCTCTATACTGTCTTTGCAACTTTTGTGTATTTTTAAAAAATTCTGAAATAGTTTATTTAAAATCAGTTAATGTAATTCACAATACTAACATAGTAGATTTGTAAAACCTTATCATTTCAGTTTTTTTAAGGCATTTTACAAAATTGATATTCCATTCCTGATAAAAGCTATTAGCAAACTTGAATAGAAGTGAATTTCTCTAAGTTAATACAGAGCATCTAAGAAAAACTTCCCGTTTTTCAACAAATGGTATTGAAACAATTTGACTTCCACGTGTAAAAACTGAATCTAGACACAGACCTTATACTCTTCACCAAAATTAACTCAAAATGGATCACAGACCTAAATGCAAAACACAAACTATAAAGCTGCTAGAAGGTAACATAGGAGAAAATCCAGATGACCTTGGATTTGGCAGTGACATTTTAGATACTAAACACTAGTATCTACAATGTCACTAAACACTAAAGGCACAATTCATGAAATAAATTAGTCTTAATTAAAATTAAAAATTTCTGTTCTGTGAAAGATGATGTTAAGAGAATGAGAAGACAAGCCACAGTAGGGAGAAAATACTTCCAAAAGACATATCTGATAAAGGACTGTTATTGAAAATATGCAAAGAACTTTTACAACCCAACACTATGAAAGCAAACAACCCAATTAAAATTGGACCAAAGACCTTAGGAGACACTTCATCAAAAATATACAGATGGCAAATAAGCTATCTTATTTAAGATGGCTTAAATAATGCTCCACATTATATGTAATCAGGGAAATGCAAGTTAAAACAACAAGGAGATATTACTACATATCTATTAGAATGTCCCAAATCTGGAACACTTACTATGCTGAATGCTGGTGAGGATGTGGAGTAACAGGAGCTCTTGTTCATTGCTGATGGGAATGCAAAATGGTATGGCCACTCTGGAAGAATTTGGTAGTCTCTTATAAGACTAAACATACCCTTACTGTATGCTCCAGCAATTGTGTTCCTTGGTATTTACATAAAAAAGTTGAAAACTTATGTCCACAACAAAATCTGCACATGTATGTTTATAGCAGCTTTGCTTACAATTACTAAAACTTGGAAGCAACCAAGGTATCCTTTAGTAGGTGAATGGATATATCAACTGTGTTACATCCAGACAATGGAATATTATTCAGCACTAACAAGAAATGCACTATCAAACTGTGAAAAGACTTAGAGGAACATTAAATGCATTTTACTAAGTGAAAGAAGCCAATCTGAAAAGGCTACATCCTGTATGATTCAACTATATGACATTCTGGAAAAGGGAAAACTATGGAAACAGTAAAAAGACAGTGGTTTCCAGGGGTTAGTAATGAGACAGGGGTAAATAAGTGGAGCACAGAAGATCCCTCAGGCAATGAAACTACTCTATATCATACTATAATGCTAGAGACATGTCACACATTTGTCCAAACACGTAGAAGGCACAACACCAAAAGTGAGCCCTGATGTAAACTATGGACCCTGGTAATGATGATTTGTCAATACAGGTTCATCAAATGTAAGAAATGTATCAGTCCGGTGTAGGATACTGATCATGGGGGAGGCTATGCATATGTGGGGTCAGAGGGCATATGGGAAAACACTATACTTTCTGCTCAATTTTTGTGAACCTAAAACTGCTATAAAAATAAAGCCTATTAAAAACAAAAACCTTACACTGACATCATACTTAATGGTAAAAGACTGAATTCTTCTCTCAAAGAACAGAAAGAAGACAAGGATGCCTAATTTCAATATTTTTATTAAACATTGTCTTGGAGGTCTAATCAATATAATAATAATTTATATATATAAATTAAAATGGTCTTTATTGACAGATGACAAGTTCTTTTACATAGAAAAGCTAATGGAATTTACAAAAATCTACTAGAACTTATGAATGAGTTTAGCAGGGTTTCAAAGTACAAGATCAATATACTTAAATCAACTGTATTTCATTATATTAAAAACTAGTAATTGGAAAGTTAAAATATTTTAACATCATCCTTTATAATAGAATAAAAATTGTGAAGTACTTAGGAATAAATCTCATAAATTATGTGAAAAACCTCTGTCCTGAAAATTACAAACCATTGCTGACAGGAATTAAATAATATCTAAATAAATGGCTACTTTTTCTGTATTCCTAGGTTAGAAAACCAAAGAGTATTTTGATATCAACTCTCCCCAAATTGACTTTTAAATTCATCATGTTTCAACTAATTCTTTTAGAAATTGAAAAATTAATGCTAAAATTCATATGAAAATTCAAAGGACTTAGACTAGCCAAAACAACATTCAAAAAAGATGAATAGATTTGGAAGACTTGCATATTCTGACTTCCAGATTCATTGTAAAGCTACATCAATCAAAATAATCTATGACTCAAGATAGATGAATATGTCAATTGAACAGAAGAGAGTCCAGAAAAAGAAGACATATAGAGCCAATTGTTTTTCAACAAAGGTGTAAGTTCAATTTAGTGAAGAAAGATATTCTCTTCAATAAATGGTGCTGGAACAATTTAATATCTATATGCAAAAATTATATTCAATCAATAACTCACATTATATACAAAAATAACTTAAAATGTTCACTGAGTTACATATAAAATTTAAAAATATAAAACTTTTAGAATGTTACATGAGAAAAGTTACTTTTGACTTTGGTTAGGAAAAGATGTCTTAGATATAAACTTAAAAAATGGTATCAAAGAGGAAAAAATTATAAATCCAATTTATCCAAACTAAAAATATCTACTTTTTGTAAGACACAGTTAAGTGAATGAAAAGACAAGCCAGAGACTATAATAAAATATTTGCAATTCACATTTCTGATGCAGGACTTGTATTCAGAACATATAAAGAACTCCCAGAACTCAACAATAAGAAAAATATTTTGTAAAGATAGGTAAAACTCTAAATGGATACTTCACTAAATCAGATGTATGCAAGGAAGTTAAGCACTAAAAAGATGTCACCATTATGATAATTACAGATTTACACCTTAAAACCACATTGTGAAACCACATTGTGAAACTCACCTATGACAACGTCTAAAATTTAAAAGACTGGCCACATCAAGTGTTTTACTTTTTACCATTTGTCTGGGGTTTTGTTAGTCTTTTTTTTTTTTAATCACCTTTTTTTGCTAGGACGAGCAACTTGCAGGGTCATGGCCCCTAAATAAGAAGTCAGGCCTGAGGTTCTGGGATGGAAGCACCGAGTCCAGGACGCTGGACCACTAGAGAATTCCAAGACCCAGGGAAGATTAACTGCCAAGAGCTCTTATGGAGGCCTCTATTTGATCCAAGATCTAGCTCCACCCAATAGTCAGCAGCTCCCAGTGCTGGACACCTCACACCAAACAACAAACAAGATAGGAACACAAACCCACTGATCAGCACACTGACTACCTAAAGTCTTACTAAGCTCACAGACACCCCAAAACACACCATGGACATTGTCCTGCCCACCACAAAGACAAGATCCAGCCTCACCCACCATAACACAGGTGTCAGCCCCTCCACCAGGAAGCCTACACAACCCACTGAACCAACCTTACCCACTGGGGGAAGACACCAAAAAAACCGGAACTACTAACCTGCAGCCTGCAAAAAGGAGACACCAAACACAGTAAGTTAAGCAAAATGAGAAGACAGAGAAATATGCAGCAGATGAAGGAGCAAAGTAAGAACCCACCAGACCAAATGAAGAGGAAATAGGCAGTCTACCTGAAAAAGAATTCAGAGTAATGATAGTAAAGATGATCCAAAATCTTGGAAATAGAATGGAGAAAATACAAGAAACATTTAACAAGGAATTAAAGAACTAAACAGCAAAAAAAACTATGATGAACAACACAATAAATGAAGTTAAAAATTCTGTAGAAGGAATCAAGAGCAGAATAACTGAGGTAGAAGAACGGATAAGTGACATGGAAGATAAAATAGTGGAAATAACTACCACAGAGCAGAATAAAGAATGAAAAGAATTGAGGACAGCTTCAGAGACCTCTGGGACAACATTAAACACACGAACATATGAATTATAGGGGTCCCAGAAGAAGAACACAAATAAAAAGGGACTGAGAAAATATTTGAAGTGATTATAGTTGAAACTTCCTTAATATGGGAAAGGAAATAGTCAATCAAATCCAGGCAGTGCAGAGAGTTCCATACAGGATAAATCCAAGGAGAAACATGCCAAGACACATATTAATCAAACTATCAAAAATTAAGTACAAAGAAAAAGTATTAAAAGCAGCGAGGGAAAAGCAACAAATAACATACAAGGGAATCCCCACAAGGTTAACAGCTGATCTTTCAGGAGAAACTACAGGCCAGAAGTGAGTGGCAAGATATATTTAAAGTGATGAAAGGGAAAAACCTACAACCAAGATTACTCTAACCACCAAGGATCTCATTCAGATTTCATGGAGAAATCAAAAGCTTTACAGATAAGCAAAAGTTAAGAGAAATCAGCACCACCTAACCAGCTTTACAACAAATGCTAAAGGAACTTCTCTAGGTGAGAAACACAAGAGAAGGAAAAGACTTACAAAACCAAACCCAAAACAATTAAGAAAATGGCAATAGGAAACTATGTATCAATAATTACCTTAAATGTAAATGGATTAAATACCCCAACCAAAAGACACAGTCTGGCTGAATGGGTAGAAAAAGAAGACCCATATATATGCTGCCTACAAGAGACCCACTTCAGACTTATGGACACAAAGAGACTAGAAGTGAGGGGATGGAAAAAGCTATTTCATGCAAATGGGAATCAAATAAAGCTGGTGTAGCAATACTCATAACAGACAAAATACACTTCAAAATAAAGACTATTATAAGAGACAAGGAAGGACACTACATACTGATCAAGGGTTCAATCCAAGGAGATCTAACAGTTGTAAAGATCTATGCACCCAACATAGGAGCACCTCAATGCATAAGGCAAAAGCTAACAGCCATAAAAGGGGAAATCAACAGTAAAACAATCATAGTAGGGGACTTTAACACCCCACTTTCACGAAATTTGTTTGATTTGATCCAAATCAACCAAAATGAAAATAAACAAGGAAACACAAGCTTTAAATGACCCATTAAACAAGATGGATATAATTGATATTTATAGGACATTCCATCCAAAAACAACAGAATACACTTTCCTCTTGAGTTCTCATGGAACAGTCTTGAGGATACATCATATCTTGGGTCACAAATCAAGCCTTGGTAAATTTAAGAAAATTGAAATCATATCAAGTATCATTTCCACCCACAACCCTATGAGACTAGATATCAATTACAGGAAAAAAAAAGCTGTAAAAAATACAAACACATGGAGGCTAAACAGTACACTACTAAATAACCAAGAGATCACTGAAAAAATCAGAGGAAATCAAAAAATACCTAAACCAGAAGCAAATGACAATGAAAACACAACAACACAAAACCTATGGGATGCAGGAAAAACAGTTAGTTCTAAGAGGGAAGTTTATAGAAATACAATCCTACCTCAAGAAACAAGAAAAATTTCAAAGAAGCAACCTAACCTTACACCTAAAGCTATTAGAGGAAAAAGAACGACAACAGAAAAAAAAAACCCAAAGTTAGCAGAAGGAAAGAAATCATAAAGATCAGATCAGAAATAAATGAAAAAGAAATGAAGGAAATGATAGCAAAGATCAATAAAAGTTGGTTCTTTGAGAAGGTAAACAATATTGATAAGCCATTAGCCAGACTCATCAGGAAAAAAGGGAGAAGACTCAAATCAACAGAACTAGAAAAGAAAAAGGAGAAGTAACAACTGCCACAGCAGAAATACAAAGGATCATGAGAGACTACTACAAGCAACTATATGCCAATAAAATGGAAAACCTGGAAGAAATGGACAAATTCTTAGAAAAGTACAACCTTCCAAGACTGAACCAGGAAGAAACAGAAAACATGAACAGACCAATCAACAGCACTGGAATTGAAACTGTGATTAAAAATCCTCCAACAAATGAAAGCTCAGGGCCAGATGGCTTCACAGGCAAACTCTATCAAATATTAAGAGAAGAGGTAATATCTATCCTTCTCAAACTCTGCCAAAATATAACAGATGAAGGAACACTCCCAAACACATTCTATGAGGCCCCCATCACCCTGATACCAAAACTAGACAAGATGTCACAAAAAAAGAAAACTACAGGCCAATATCACTGATGAACATAGATGCAAAAATCCTCAACAAAATACTAGCAAACCCAACCCAACAGTACATTAAAAGGATCATACACCACAATCAAGTGGGGTTTATCCTGGGAATGCAAGAATTCTTCAATATATGCAAATCAATCATTGTGATACACCATCTTAACAAATTGAAGGATAAAAACCATATGATAATCTCAATAGATGCAGAAAAAGCTTTTGACAAAATTCAATACCCATTTATGATAAAACTCTCCAGAAAGTGAGCATAGAGAGAACCTACCTCAACATAATAAAAGACATATATGACAAACCCACAGCCAACATCATCTTCAATGGTGAAAAATGAAAGCATTTCCTCTAAAATCATGAACAAGACAGAGATGCCCACTCTCACCACTATTATTCAACATAGTTTTGGAAGTTTTAGCCATGGCAATCAGAGAAGAAAAAGAAATAAAAGGAATCCAAATCAGAAAAGAAGTAAAACTGTCACTGTTTGAAGATGACATGATACTATACATAGAATATCCTAATGACGCCACCAGAAAACTATTAGAGCTAATCAATGAACTTGGTAAAGTAGCAGGACACAAAATTAATGCACAGAAATCTCTTGCATTCCTATCCACTAACAAAAAAACATCAGAAAGTGAAATTAAGGAAACATTCCTATTTACCATGGCAACAAAAAGAATAAAATACCTAGGAATAAACCTACCTAAGGAGGCAAAAGACCTGTAGCAGAAAACTATAAGACAATGATGAAAGAAGCCAAAGAGGATACAAACAGATGGAAAGATATACCACGTTCTTGCATTGGAAGAATCAACATTGTGGAAATGACTATACTGCCCAAAGAAATCTACAGATTCTATGCAATCCCTATCAAATTACCAATGGCATTTTTCACAGAACTAGAACAAAAAAATTCACAATTTGTATGGAAACACAAAAGACCCTGAATAGCCAAACAATCTTGAGAAAGAAAAAAGGAGCTGGAGGAATCAGGTTCCCTGACTTCAGACTATACTACAAAGCTACAGTCATCAAGAGAATAAGTTACTGGCACAAAAACAGAAATATAGATCAATGGAACAGGATAGAAAGCCCAGAGATAAACCTATGCACATATGGTCACCTTATCTTTGACAAAGGAGGCAAGAATATACAATGGAGAAAAGACAGCCTCTTCAATAAGTGGTGCTGGGAAAACTGGATAGCTAAATGTAAAAGAATGAAATTAGAACAATTCCTAGCACTGTACACAAAAATAAACTCAAAATGGATTAAAGACCTAAATGTAAGGCCAGACATTATAAAACTCTTAGAGGAAAACATAGGCAGAACACTCTTTGACATAAATAACAGCAAGATGTTTTTTGACACACTCCTAGAATAATGGAAATAAAATAAAAAATAAATAGGACCTAATGAAACTTAAAAGCTTTTGCACAGCAAAGGAAACCATAAACAAGATGAAAAGACGACCCTCAGAATGGGAGAAAAAAATTGCAAATGAAGCAGCTGACAAAGGATTAATCTCCAAAATATACAAGCAGCTCATGCAGGTCAATATCAAAAAAACAAACAAACAACCGAATCCAAAATTGGGTGAAAGATCTAAATAGACTTTTCTCCAAAGAAGACATACAGATTGCCAACAAACACATGAAAAGATGCTCAACATCACTAATCATTAGAGAAATGCAAATCAAAACCACAGTGAGGTATCACCTCACACTGGTCAGAACGGTCATCATCAAAAAATCTACAAACAATAAATGATGGCATGGGTGTGGAGAAAAGCTGCACTGTTGGTAAGAATGTAAATTGATACAGCCACTATGGAGCACAGTATGGAGGTTCCTTAAAAAACTAAAAATAGAACTACAAGATGACCCAGCAATCCCACTACTGGGCATATACCCTGAGAAAACCATAATTCAAAAAGATACATGTACCACGATAATCATTGCAGCACTATTTACAATAGTCAGGACATGGAAGCATCCTAAATGTCCATCAACAGATGAATAGATAAAGAAGATGTGGCACATATATACAATGGAATATTTCTCATAAAAAGGAACAAAATTGAGGTATTTGTAATGAGGTGGATGGACCTAGAGTTTGTCATACAGAGTGAAGTCAGAAAGAGAAAAACAAATGCCATATGCTAATGCACATATAGTGGCAGGGCAGGAATAAAGACGCAGATGTACAGAAAGGACTTGAGGACACAGTGGGGAATGGGAAGCTGGGATGAAGTGAGAGAGTAGCATTGACATATATACACTACCAAATGTGAAATGGATGGCTAGTGGGAAGCTGCTGCATAGCACAGGGAGATCACCTTGATGCTTTGTGACAATCTAAAGGGGTGGGATAGGGCAGGTGGGAGGGAGGCTCAAGAGAGAGGGAATATGGGGATATATGTGTACATATAGCTGATTCACTTTGTTGTACAGCAGAAACTAACACAACATTGTAAGACAATTATACTGCAATAAAGATATAAAAATAAATTTCTACTTTATATGTTGCTGTTGTTTAATTCAAAATTGTAATACCGACAACTGATGTTTCAGTAGTAAAAATAAAATTTTGCTTCTAAGAATGAGACATGAAAAAGAAGATATTATTATTGCTTTTTATAACAAAATTATTCCATACTGAATTGCCTATACATATCTATAGATACATTATTTACATTTTGAATAAGTGCAGCAGAGACAATTCTATAGCTTCACCAGACAATTCCATGCCTTACTGAAGTGTAAGTTTAAGACTACATTTCCTAGTCATTCTTACAGTTCTCTCTAAAGGAATATTTAAAAGTTAGAAAATACACTTTCTGAACTGTCTGCAAAAATCTCCCATATGCAATTTTTCTTCTCTCTCTCTCTTTTCGTGGACAGTTTGTTGACCACCAGTAAATTAAGTAATTGGAGCAATTGATGCCAGCATCTTTGAATCAGTTCTTGTAGAAATCTCGCCTACAAGAAATATCTACACTGGATTTTGCAAGAACAAGAACTAAACTGTTCTTGTGTGAATACACTGTGATTTTCTTGTGGCTTATTATGAGAGAAACATTTTTACTCTGATTAATACAGCACTTATCCTAATAAGTGTCTAGGTATCTTGAAGGAAATAAAAAAGTTGACACTCCCCAGATGCCTAAGGTAGCACAGCTGCTTATGGAAATATTTTGATTTTGAAAATCAGTTTTCATGTACGCTTTTTTTTTTTTTATGCGTTACGCGGGCCTCTCACTGTTGTGGCCTCTCCCGTTGCGGAGGACAGGCTCCGGACGCGCAGGCTCAGCGGCCATGGCTCACGGGCCCAGCCGCTCCGCGGCATGTGGGATCTTCCCAGACCGGGGCACGAACCCGTGTCCCCTGCATCGGCAGGCGGACTCCCAACCACTGCGCCACCAGGGAAGCTCTCATGTACGCTTTTAAAATGATAATAAAAGAAGCAAATTAGAAATGTTAATCTGTGTTCTCTGGAGGTGTATATAACCTGTTTTCACATGCTATTTGAAGGAAGGTAAAAAAAAAGTTAAAAAGATATGGCAGATTTGAAAATATTACTAAACCAGGAGAGAGAATAAAGTGAGGAAGTGTACCTACAAAATGCAGTAAACTCTCAAATTAAGGGATTTTTATTTATTTATTTGCTCTTATTTGGGATATTGACTGCCTTGGGGAAAACTGTGGCTAACAAATTATGAGTTATTGTATCTACCTAATTGAAGAATTGAAAAGAGGCATGGGCCAAGTTGAAAAAAATTAGAAAGAAAAGGTTGCATTGATTTTTAATAGTCTGTTTTTATGCACTGAGTGATAATTATTTAGAAAATACAAATCTATTTATTTTGACAGTGCTCCAAAAAAGTGTCTAGATGATAAATAACATGAAATTAGAGTCATATTTCTGATTCTTAAAACTACTTATAATTTGACTGTCAGCTTTTGGGTGCTAATTTCTCTGTTTTTCCCCTTGTTATGGAATTTAATGTTGACTTTAAATTGATTTCTATTTTTACCAATAGCTAAAAAATGTTTTTAAGGAGGCAAGTGAAAAGAAAGGGCATGATCTGATAACTTTCTAGAATGTGTTCTTGGTTTGAACAAATTTTTAGAGAATAATCAATAACTTAGAAGGGAAAACAAAACAAACATAAATATACGGCTTAAAAGTATTAAATGCATTTTAAAATAAAATCCATAATATAAAAAATTTCTAATACTAATAAAAAACTGAATACAAATTAGATAATATTACAATGTACAGTGTCAAAAAAAAAAACTTAAAAAAACCAACAAACTAGAATATGCACATTCCAAGTTAGAAAAAATTGGCCTGTGATTTGAATGATTATTTTTAAGTCTAAAGTCAAATAGTTACTATTTTAAATTATAGACAAAAACATTTCCTTTTGAAAAAAGAGAGGGTGATCATCAAACCTGATTCCTAGGGAATGCAATTATCAATTTACTCTGAATATCAGCAAATATTTAATGTGCCACCACCCAGCTAAGAATAATCTATTTACAGTTCCCAAGTTAGAACTTTTTATAAAGAAGCAAACATGATCACATTTCAGGAGAGATGTTAGTCATTAAATGCCTCTGCAAACTATGCTTAGGACAATATACCTAGAAATCCAAATTGTAGTGCAACTACGCTGGTCTTTCCTGGTCCTTATCAGTGTAACCATAAAACTTGACTTATTCTTGACTCAATTGATAGTTAATAATAATTTTTTTTTTTTTTTTTTTTTGTGGTACGCGGGCCTCTCACAGTTGTGGCCTCTCCCGTTGCAGAGCACAGGCTCCGGACGCGCAGGCTCAGCGGCCATGGCTCACGGGCCCAGCCACTCCGCGGCATGTGGGATCTTCCCGGACCGGGGCACGAACCCGTGTCCCCTGCATCGGCAGACGGACTCTCAACCACTGCGGAACCCCCGTTAATAATAATTTTAAAAGATAATAAGGAAAAAGTGGTTTTGGTTTTCCTTTGTATCACCTCCTACTCCTGAACCCCTTTCTGGAGCACCCACAATAAATAACTGACACTTAAGTTTTAAAAGTTGGATGCCAGATATTAGAGCTAGCAAGGTGCTATTACCCAAGCATCTTCATTTATAATATAATAATATAATTTATATATTTCAGAATGTTAAGTCACAACGTCACAGAACCATCTTCAAATAAGGAAATCTTGTATTGTGACAGCATAAAAATTATTTTTTAATTATATAGACTTCATAAAGTTCTATGTGTACGTAAAAGTAAATATTACATATTTTTCATAGACTCTGAATTCCGAATTATTAAAGAAAAAAATATTCAATGACAGTTGTTAAAGATGATAAGGCAGACTTAATTCAGGACCATCGTACTAGTTAAAGGGACTACTGCAATGGGATTTTACAGTGGGGAAGATTGGGCTCAACTCGAAAAACAGCACGTGCCTGTGGGGATTTATAGCCAAGGAGGGGTGAGGGTCAGTGGATGAAAAATTATTAAGAGGAAACATAAGAGAGTAAGGTTGATTCTGGCTAAACCAACCTAACAGGATTCTTACTGAAGGCAGGCCAGGGTAATCAGATATCACCTGGGGCAGGGGTCCCCACCCCCCAGGCCACGGACCACTACCATTAGTTAGGAACCATGCCACACAGCAGGAGGTGAGTGGCAGGCAAGTAAGCAAAGCTTCCTCTGTATTTACAGCCACTCCCCATCGCTCACATGACCACCTGAGCTCTGCCTCTTATCAGATCAGCGGCGGCATTAGATTCTCATAGGAGCGTGAACCCTACTGTGAACTGCACATGCAAGGGATCTAGGTTGTGCACTCCTTATGAGAATCTCACGCCTGATGATCTGAGGTGGAGCTGAGGGAGTGATGCTAGCACTGGGGAGCGGCTGCAAATACAGATTATCATTAATAGAGAGGTTTGACTGCACAGAGACCATAATAAATCAATTGCTTGCAGACTCATATCAAAACCCTATCAGTGGGTGGCAAGTGAAAACAAGCTCAGGGCTCCCACTGATTCTGCATTATGGTGAGTTATATGATTGTTTCATTATATATTACAATGTAATAATAATATAAATAAAGTGCACAATAAGTGTAATGCACTTGAATCATCCCAAAACCATCCCCCACAACCCCTGGTCCATGAAAAAATTGTCTTCCACGAAACTGGTCCCTGGTGCCAAAAAGTTTGGGGACTGCTGACCTGGGGGATGGAGGAGGATGAGGACCAGATGTTGACGATGATCAGGTATTCAGCGTTTGGGGATTCTGGTTAAACTGAATTAGCATGTTTCTTGCTAACACTGGATTTTATAAGGAAGTGTACAGTGGGCCTAGGAGAAGGTTCAGTAGTCTGGCTAAAGGTAGGTCAAAGAATCTTTGTCAAAAATGAAGAACTGTGTTTTAGCTTGATATAAAACTTTTTGATCTTTGACCTGTTGAATCCATAAGGCATTTATATAACATATAATTTAAGCATGGTTAAAAGGGTTTTGAAATAGAATTAGATGCAAAGATACATTAAGAGTCACTACAAAGATAATTACTATATGCTAATGAATGACCTGAAAAAGTAATAGGAAAAATTTTTGATGAGAATAAAAAGCAAAGGCTAGAACCAGTGGGATCAAAGTGTAGTCAGAGAGGATTAGAAGATGGTTATGATATTTGTGAGCGTTCATTTATATTCTGTGGTGATTGGCATGTGCGTGGAGAGTAAAAATCATATTTCAAGGGTAAATGGAAATTATAAGCAATTAATGCAAAGTCTATAGTAAAATGAAGAAGAAAGTAAAGTCTTTGGAGAATAGAGAGAAAAACAATATACTTTCAGGATAGATTTGGGAGGCAGATGAGAAAAGAAAATGAAGATGGAAAATGTCTCTTACTGTTATAGCACAGTCAGCAGAGAAAGAAACAGAAACATGAACAGTGTTTGAAAACCATGTTAGGAATGGTGGTATATAATACCATATCTACCAAGTAAAACTGGAAGCTAAAAAACCATGGATTATTACTTTTTTCTGTTAGATTTGCAAAACTAAAACTGTTTCTAAGTATAAAACCTTCCACCTCTGTAATAAAAGCTGGCATATTCTATAAACCTATATTATATAAGTATTTACAAAATTAATCTATAGGGCGATCTGAAGGCAATTAGCTTACAATTAAGACAGGTAAAGGAGATAACAACAAAAATTTCACTTGAAGTATATTGATACAGAGTATTGCTAATTATGTAAGTTGCCCAGAAAGAAAAGTAGATATATGTTGGGATAGAGTTATCAGAATTGTATTTTGAAGTCATGCATGTTCAGGAAAGTGAAATAAATGCACTGAAGAATTTATATTTATTCATTAAAAGTAAGTGAGCTTTGCTGTCTAAGTGTGTAGGAATAAGATAAGACATAGGGCTATTTGGTTAAACACTCTAAGTAAGTTATTTTAAATTGTCATATCACCACATTATAACTTCCTACAATGTTTCTGAAGCTGTATTTCTTTGGCTTCAATATAGCATAGCCATAATTTTCCATGATATAGAAGAATCAATTATAATTTACAGAAAAACAGCATTGCTTGTACTGCCAAGAGAATAACTTGATTTTAGAAATAAACAATGCCTTTTCAAAATAAATGTGCTTTTCTTAAGTACAAGAAACCTTCTAAGCTCTGCTAGAATTTCATTAAATGTGTTTATTTAAACACAAACACTTGAATGCCAGAAACACTTATTACACTTATTAATAAATCGTTCAACCACAATTCAAAAGATTCAATCTAATTGATGTGGTTTTATTTTATACACATAACTCTATGTTACTGTCAGAAAGTAGTGCTTAAATGTACTATGTGATGAAATATATTTTAATAAATGAAAGCTAATTTACAGAATAGTTTTTATTCAGCTTAGAATGAAAGATAGCAATAAAATAACACTGAAAAATAGTAAGCCTTCTACCACAAGGTAGTGCAGTTTACTGAAATAGTAAAAATGTTTTACTAAAATATTCCTCCATCCCATTTTTCTGGCAAATATAAATAGAAAAATATGTGTAATATGCCTCATTTTCTTTGTTATATAATCTATTTTCTTTATAAACACATGTAGGACGTCTGTATTTATATCCCTACCTTTAAATAAAATAAGGTTGCTGAGATGGAATCAGAAAATAGAGCAACCTAAACTTCAGTATAAGAAAGTAATACATACATGTCACAGAGGTAACTTATGACAGCAAGACTCTAAAAAATAAGATAGATTTGAAGTTAAGCAAAATGCATTTTTTAAACTATGTACTTGTAAAGAATAGGTGAATTTAAGTCTTATAAATCTAGTGAAAGGAATAGCTGATAATGTACACAATTCCTAAAATCTAAAAGATTTTTAAATTACTCTGGTGGAGAATAACTTCCTGATAATAATGCCCCCCAAAAATTCCCATCACATGATTCCATAGAGAAGACACTATGCAAAGCATCAAACACATTTTTAAAAATGTCTACATATTTAATACATAAAAGAAGAAACTGTTTCTTACTGGACTTCTAGTTATAAATTCTAAATACTTTTTAGGGACCAGAAGGAATCCTCTGCCATGGATATAACTATTCTCAAGCCAAAGAGAGGTATATTTCCCACATAGAGTTGATAGAATAATGATGAGGACTGGGGGAGTTACTTCTGAAATTTAGTGGGAAGAACCATGAATAATGAACATCCTGTGGAATTAAGTCAGTCCTTGTCAAAGACCCACCCAATTTGTCAATAGTGCCTTGGTGAGAAACTCTATATCTAAACCCTCCTTTAATCATTCATTAGCCTATAGACTTTGAACAACTATTAACTATAGCTTCCACATATATAGATTGGGAAATATTATGTCTACCTATTTTACAGTAGTGATGACCCTTTCACATTAATCAAATTATATAAATGGAATTTTATGAAACTATTCCCCATTGTATTAATAAGTTATATCCTAAAATTAAGTAGAACTATAATTAAGTGAGCTCTCTTAAATTCTCTCAAATTATTCCTATAGTGGCACAATAAAATTTAAAGATAATTTTGAGAAATCCAGTGGAGCCTAATCAATAGTAATTTTTAAAGCTATATTGTCTTATATATAATAAACAGAAGATCTACCACTTTCCCTCTCATATATTTTACAAAGCTCATTTTCTTTTAAAATCATATTAAAGAATGACATATTTTAAATAATGACTGGTTCTTGGTTTAAAATACTGTCAAGCTAATAAAAGCTTATTTATATCTCACATCTATTTAGGAAAGAGTCTAAGAAAGACAGAAAAAAAACATAAAAGATGTGAAATAAAATTATTTATAAGATGGCAAGAATATGGGAAGAATTTCCATTAATTGTAAAAACTTTATTGTTAAATTTAAACAGTCCAAGTGAAGATTCAAAGATGTCTGCCTTTGCATCATAGGAATCAAGAAAAATTCATTTCTGAGATAACTAAGGTTCTCTTACCCTAACTTTCATAATCAATTCTAAACAATGTTCCCAGAGTGACACTCTGCCTTGCTCAGGTGTCCCTACAGCTTTCCCCCTAAGCCTAAGACAGTGAGCAACTGTGCCATTTAGATATATTAATAAAGAAAGGTGTGCTAACTTAGTGCAAGTAATAGATAGAAAGGGAGAAATAGTAAAAGCAGGGAACTTCAATACCTCACTTTCAACAATGGATATTATCATCCAGACAGAAAATCAATGAAGAAATAGTGGACTCAATCTATATCTTACACCATATGAGCCTAACATATATAGAACGAACATTCTATGCAATAGCAGCATAATACATATTCTTCTCAAGTACATATGTAACAGTTTCAGGATAAATCATATGTTAGGCCACAAAACACATCTCAGTAAATTTAAGAAGACCGAAATCATGTAAATCAGCTTTTTAAAAGACAATGGTGTGAAACTAGAAATCAATTATAAGAAGAAAACTGGGAAATTCACAAAAAGGTGGGGATTAAACAATCTGCTCCTGAACAAACAGTGCTTCTTCAAAGAAATCAAAAAGAAAAAAATATATATCTTGAATAAATAAAAATGGAAACACACATACCAAAATTATGAGATGCAGCAAAAGCTGTTCTAAGAGGGAAGTTGATAGTGATAAACATCTACATCAAGAAAAAAGAAAGATCTGAAATAACCTAATTTTATACCTCAAGGAACTAGAAAAATAATAACAAAGCCCACAGTTAGTAGAAGGAAGGCAATAAAGATCAGAGCAGAAATAAATGAAATAAAAACTAAAAAGACGATAGAAAAGACCAGTGAAACTAAAAGCTATTTTTTAAAAGATAAAATTGACAAACCATTAGCTAGACCTACCAAGAAAGAAGACTCAAATATGTAAAATGGGAAATGAAACAGAAGACAACACAACTTAAGCCACAGAAATACTAAGGAATATAATGAACTACCATGAAAAAGCATATATAAAAAATTTAGATAATATAGTAGAAATGGATAAATTCCTAGATACATACAACTTACCAAGACTGAATCATGAAGATAAAGAAAATCTGAACAGATCAATAATGAATAAGTTGACTGAATCAGTAATCAAACATCTCCCAACCAAAAACAGGCCAGAACTAAATACCTTTCTCTAGGGAATACAATGAAATGTTTAAAGAAGAATTAATACCGGGCTTCCCTGGTGGCACAGTGGTTAAGAATCTGCCTGCCAACGCAGCGGACACAGGTTCGAGCCATGGTCTGGGAAGATCCTACACACTGCAGAGCAACTAAGCCTGTGTGCCACAACTACTGAAGCCCGTGTGCCTAGAGCCTGTGTTCCAAAACAAAGAGAAGCCACCGCAATGAGAAGTCCACACAATGCAACGAAGAGTAGACCCCACACACCGCAACTAGAGAAAGCCCGTGCACAGCAACGAAGACCCAACACAGCCAAAATTAAGATAAATTAATTTTAAAAAAAGAATTTGTTAAAAAAAATTAATATCAATCCTCCTCAAACTCTTCCAAAAACTGAAGAAGAGGAAATATTTCCAAATTCATTTCTTTGAAGCCAGACAAGGACATTAAAAAAAAAAGAAAATCACAGGCCAATATCCCTCATAAACATAGATGTAAAAATCCTTGACAAAATACCAGCAAACCGAATTTAACAGAAACTTAAAAGAGAATCATACACCATGATCAAGTGAGATTTATCCCTCAGATGCAAGGATGGTTCAATATAGACAAATAAATAAAAGTGATACACCACATTAATAAAATGAAGGATAAAAAAAAACATGATTATCTCAATAGGTGCAGACAAAGCATCAGACAAAATTTAACACTGCTTCATGATAAAACTCTCAACCACCTGTATATAGAATGACTGTACCTCAACACAATAAAGGGCAAATATAGGGCATATATAACAAGTCACTGTTAACGTCAAACTCAAGGATAAAAACGTGAAAGCTTTTCCTTTAAGGTCAGGAATAAGATAAAGATGTACATTCTCACCACTTTTGTTCAACACAGCATTGACACTCCCAAGCAAAGCAACCAGGAAAGAAAATGAAATAAAGACATAAAAATGAGAAAGAAGCAAAATTGTCTCTGTTTGCAGATGACATAATATTTTATGTTGAAAACCCTAAAGACTCCACCAAAAATAGATATAATAAATGAATTCAGTAAATTTGCAGGATACAAAATCAATATATAAAAATCAGTGGTGTGTCTATATACTAACAATGGACTATTGGTAAGAAAAATTAACAATCCCATTTATAATAGCATCAAAAGCAATAAAATACTTAGGAATAAATTTAACCAAGGAAGTAAAAAACCTGTACACTTGAAAATTTAAAGACACTGGAGAAAGTAATTAAAGAAGATACAAACAAATGGATAGATATTCCACGTTCATGTATTAGAAGATAATATTGTTAGAATGTCCATACTACCCAAACTATCTACAGATTCAATGCATCCCTATTGAAATTCCAATAGCGTTTTTCGCAGAAATAGAAAAACAATCTTAAAATTCATATGGAACCACAAAAGACCTCTAATAGCCAAAGAAATCTTGAAAAAGAACACAGCTGGAGGCCTCACATGCCCTGATTTCAAACTATATTACAAAGCTATGGCAATCATAACCCTATGATACAGACATAAAAACAGACACATAGATCAAGGGGACAGAATAGATTTAATTAATTTAAGACAGAGGAGCCAAGAATATACAAAGGGAAAAGAATAGTCTCTTTAATAAATGGTGTTGGGAAAACAGGATAGCCACATACAAAAGAATGAAACTTGATCCCTATATTATATCATACACAAAAATCAACTCAGAATGCGCTGAAGATTTGAACATAAGACCTGAAACCATAATACTCCTAAAGGAAAGTGTAGGAGGTTAGCTCCTTGACATTGGTCTTAGCAAGAATCTTTTTGGATTTGACATTTTTCCAAAGAAGACATACAAATGACAAAAAGACAAAAGAAAAAGTACATAACATCATTAATCATCAGGGAAATGAAAATCAAAAACCACAATGATTTTTCATCTTACACATGTAAGAATGTCTATTATCAGAAAGATAAGAGATAATAAATGGTAGCAATACGTGGAAAAAAGGGGACCCTTGTACACTGTTGAGAATGGAAACTGGTATAGCGACCATGGAAAACAGTATGGAGATTCCTCAAGAAATCAGAAATAGAACTACATGTGACCCACCAATCCAATTTCTGGGTATACATCCAAGTGAAATAAAATCACTATCTTGAAGAGATATTTGTACTCCTGTGTTCATTGCAGCATTATTCACAATAGCCAAGGTACAGAAACAACCTAAGTAACCACTGATGGATAAATGGATATATAAAATGTTTTATATTCCTATCTGTCTATGTATCTATGTATCTAATTCAACCTTGAAAAAGATGGAAATCCTGCCATTTGTGAAAACATGGATGAACCTGAAAGGCATTGTGGAAGTGAAATAAGATAAAGACAAGTACTGCATGTTATCATTTATATGAAGATATGTTAAAAAAAAACAAAATGAGCTCATGGAAACAGAGTAAAATGTTTGCCTAGGGCTGCAGGATAAGGGAAATAAGGAGAGACTTGTAAAATGGTACAGACTTTCAATTATAAATGATTAAGGCCTGATGATCTAATATATAATATGGTGACTATAGTTGATAATACTGTACTGTAAAATGGAAAGTTACTAAGAGTGTAGAACTTAAGTGGTCTCACCCAAAAAAGAAAAAATAAGTTAAATATGTGAGGCAATGGATTGTTAACTAACTCAATAATGGGAATCTTTTCAACATGGATATGTATATCAAATCATTATGTTGTACACTTTAAATATCTTAGTTTCATTTGTCATTTATACCTCAATAAAGCTGAAAAATATATAAAGCATAATGTCCAAAGTTTCTTCAGTTGCTTCATGTTTAGCAAACGCTAAATACTAAAGACAGTGACATTCAGTAATACACATCATAATATTCTAAAGAGGCATTCAACACATTCCCCACAGGACTTGCTATATTTATATATATATATAAATATATATATATGAAATACATATGAAAATTCCAGCACTAATTCAAACTATGTGATGTTGATACATTAACTGACTTTTAAAATGACTTGGCCATTCCAGCGCTATTCCAAACTATGTGATGTTGATACATTAACTGACTTTTTAAATGACTTGTGTACCTGTGCTTTAAAATACATACAATGAAAACTAATTATTCAGGTTGTTACAATACTTAATTAGGCCAAACTTTGTAAAGAGCTGAAGAGAAGTGTGGGCACTGAACAAATCTTTCTATTTATGTTACTATGGCGTTTTTGTCACATGGTATTCAGCTTCTCATTTTTTCCATATTCTAAAAGGCTAAGTCATAATGATGTCACATCTATTTTTCTTCTTTCTTTTAATTTGTTCTGTGTTATTTAGTTTATACATATATTGCAAGAATAAACTTAAAGGAAATTAAACCCACCTTAAATAATATTTTGATTTTTTTGTTCTATTTAGATTTTTATTCACTATGTTATGCTTAGAAACTCTTTACTGAGTTAAATGGACTGGAAAGCATTAAAATCAGAACAAACGGCTTCCCTGGTGGTGCAGTGGTTGAGAATCTGCCTGCCAATGCAGGGGACACGGGTTTGAACCCTGGTCTGGGAAGATCCCACATGCCGCGGAGCAACTGGGCCTGTGAGCCACAACTACTGGAGCCTGCGCATCTGGAGCCTGTGCTCTGCAACAAGAGAGGCCGCGACAGTGAGAGGCCCGTGCACCGTGATGAAGAGTGGCCCCCGCTCACTGCAACTAGAGAAAGCCCTCGCACGGAAACGAAGACCCAACACAGCCAAATAAATAGATAAATTAATTAATTAAATAAATTTATTTTTAAAAAAATCAGAACAAATGTTAATAACCCTGCTCAGAGAAAACAGCTAATGTTACCCTTTGTTCAGACCAAATATACAATCAATTTACACAAGGGTTTTGAAGAAGATCCCACTGGTAATATCAAGCTAAAATATCTACTTTTTGTATCACTAATATATATCATTCATGAAAATTATATATTCTCTGTGTGCAATTATTTAACTATATTTTCTTCAGAAACCACTCATATTTGGAAGCTATTTTTCAGTTTTCAAACAGGAAACAGTATTAAAAACTCCTAGATTAATAAGAAAATTGCTGTTAGGAATATGTTCCCATTATTTTTAATCCATTAATTTGATTATAATCAGGAGTTTAATCTAAACAGAAAAGCAAAGAAATATTTAATTATACACTTCTGTTACTGGAAAATTCTAATTAGAAATTTTTTTCCTCAGATAATTGTTGCTTATTAAATTCATCCAATTTGAATTTTTTATCCAATATGAACACTAGACTTGAACAGCCTGGAAACAAAGAAAATCTGACTTTAGGAAAAGTGTGAAAATTCTTCATATTATATATGAGCAGCTACCATTAAATTTCATTGGTTAACAGACTAAAATACTAGTCATATATCATATTTTCAAATGCCAAACACATCTCAATGTAAACTTCAATCAGCCAATGTATCAAATTACCAAAAATGATATTTTAATAATGTTCATGCATAATACAAACTTGGCAAACTTATAAGTCCTTTTTTGCTTTAAAGAGTACTCCTGTAAAATAAAAGGTGTTTATGATGGCTAGTATCCAAAATTGGCCCTCAGTGAATCCACTGCTGATAAATTTTTAATGACTCATTTCCCAAGATAATTTTAATAACTTAAAATCCTTAATTGGAAGTGTTTGCTGATTTCTGTGGTGTGTTTCATATGATATCACAGAGCACAGAATTAGAAAGATATATGTGTAATAACCTTTCAAAAGTCTGTATATGTTTGTTTTTTAATTCATTTAGTGAATAGTGTTTGCTGGCAGATTCATTACATGTAACATGTAATTTTACTGGGTTGAAATTACAGATCCAGCACTCATTGGCTACATAAATTGATATTCACTTTTCACTAAAAGAGAGAATTACCAAGGCTTTTTCACAATTGTATTTATAGTTAATGAGATTTTAAATGAGTTTCATTGTCAATAATATCTAGACGAACAATACTTTAATGTGTCACTTTAGAATGTAGCATATTTATATGCTACATTCTACAGTAAACGTTTTTAAATTAATATTAATACATAATTATAGTTTTTAAATTATAACAGCAGCAAACACATGCTACAAGGCATTAGAGCTTAGTGATTAGATGATCGATTACATTGATTTCATTGGAGAACTGTGATTCTGTCAATTTTTACCTATTTTAATATCATTTCCATTTCTCTAGGGTTCTAATCAAAGAATAAGTACTGTATTCCCTTTAATCCTTAAAAAATATTAATATAACTTCACATATACAAATTAAATCAGAGAAACAATTCTAAATTCCTATCTTTAATATTCCCATATTTAATAAGCTACAGTAATCAAGACAGTATGGTACTGGCACAAAAAAACAGAAACAGAGATCAATGGAACAGGATAGAAAGCCCAGAGATAAACCCACACACATAATGGTCACCTTATCTTTGACAAAGGAGGCAAGAATATACAATGGAGAAAAGACAGCCTCTTCAATAAGTGGTGCTGGGAAAACTGGATAGCTAAATGTAAAAGAATGAAATTAGAACAATTCCTAGCACTGTACACAAAAATAAACTCAAAATGGATTAAAGACCTAAATGTAAGGCAAGACACTACAAAACTCTTAGAGGAAAACATAGGCAGAACATGCTTTGACATAAATCACAGCAAGATGTTTTTTGACACACTCCTAGAATAATGGAAATAAAATAAACAAATGGGACCTAATGAAACTTAAAAGCTTTTGCACAGCAAAGGAAACCATAAACAAGACAAAAAGACAACCCTCAGAATGCGAGAAAATATTTGCAAATGAAGCAACTGACAAAGGATTAATCTCCAAAATATACAAGCAGCTCATGCAGCTCAAGATCAGAAAAACAAACAACCCAATCCAAAAATGGGCAGAAGACCTAAATAGATATTTCTCCAAGGAAGACATACAGATTGCCAACAAACACATGAAAAGATGCTCAACATCACTAATCATTAGAAAAATGCAAATCGAAACCATAATGAAGTATCACCTGACACCAGTCAGAATGGTATCACCTAACACCAGTCAGAATGGCCAAAAAATCTACAAACAACAAATACTGGAATGGGTGTGGAGAAAAGTGAACCCTCCTACACTGTTGGTGGGAATGTAAATTGATATAGCCACTATGGAGAACAGTATGGAGGTTCCTTAAAAAACTAAAAATAGAACTACCATATGACCCAGCAATCACACTACTGGGCATATACCCTGAGATAACCATAATTCAAAAAGATACATGTACCACAATGTCCATTTCAGCACTATTTACCATTGCGAGGACATGGAAGCAATCTAAGTGTCCATCGACAGGTGAATGGATAAAGAAGATGTGGTACATATATACAATTGAATATTATTCAGCCATAAAAAGGAACAAAATTGAGGTATCTGTAATGAGGTGGATGGACCTAGAGTCTGTCATACAGAGTGAAGTAAGGCAGAAAGAGAAAAACAAATACTGTATTTCCTTGAAACTATTTTTAATATCCAAACCATATCATTCATTGGTTATTCAGGAACACGGAAGCCTCTATAAGGGTATTAACTATTAAGTATTAAAGGTAAAAAAGTTTCACATATGTTTTAGGATCCAAGACTTGGTAGAGTTGGAGGACCAAAAGTTAGAGAATACAAAACTGAAGACCTCTGTTTGAAACACTGAAGGCGAAACTTCAAAGCCAGAAAGTTTCTGGATTTGAAAACAACAAAAAAATTTTTTTGAAATAAGCGTAGACTTACAGAAGAGCTTCAAAAATACTAAAAATAGTACAGGGTTCTTTCACCCACCTTCCACTAATGTTAACACCTTACATAACCACTGCACAATTATTAAAACTAGGAAATTAACATCAACATAATATTATAATTAATCTACAGATCTTATTATAACTGTAGCAGTTTTCTTACTAATATTTTTGTTTGTTTGTTTTTCTGGTCCAGAGTCCAATCCAGGATTTCATATCATACTAACATTGTCATGTCTCCCCAGTGTCCTCTACTCTTTACATATTTTCAATTTTTGTTTGTTTGTTTTGTTTTATTTTTGAGACATTGCAAGTTTTACAGAGCACTGGTGGAATGTCCCTAAATGTATTTTTGACTGATATTTACCCATGATTATACTTAGGTTATGTATTCTTGGCAAAAATAACACAGAAACAATGTTACACTCTTCTCAGTTCATCATGCCAGAGAGTGTTATAAAAAATTATAACAATCTGAAATTAATCTGCAATCTGAAACTGGAAACACTCTGAGCCTCCAATTGCCATTACTTTTTGTATTCCCACTACTAAAGTAATAGTTTAACTAGTGCTGCTGTTTTCCCATTGATCATCTGAACGGGTTAACAGTAGGCCCAGCACAATGAAAATTGCTCTCAAGGCTACAGCAGCTGTCAACAAAATGCATTCCTTGTGGAAGGGTTGAAATCAAACAATCCCCAGATAAATTTCCACTATGTAGTAGTAGACTAAAGCAGATAAGCAAATGCCTTTTGTTAAAATACTCTCTAAAGCTTCAACTAGCCTTACCAAAATTTAGATTTTCTGGTCTTTTATTTAGATTTATACCTTTACAAGGAAGCAAAAGAGAGAGGACTGTGTGGTTAAATATTTTATTTAATCTTTAAAAAAACCTAAATTTTAAAATGTATGTATTGCCTTCACTAGATTAATTAAACCCATTCACTGTTTTAGAAGACATGCTTCTTAGCTCACTTTATGTGATAGGTAATATCAAATTATTTTATATTCCTGAAAAATAAGAATTATGTGTTCTTCAGTTAATCAGAAGTTTCCCCTTCAAGCATACAATGATTTCTTGATAGAAGTTGTTGACTTATAGTAATTATGTACTGTGAGATACATAATTTTGCAGAAATGGATTAAGATATATAAACTATGCATATGAAATATATTTACCTAAGTTAAGACATAAAAATAAAGCTATACAATCAAGAAATAAACCCACTACAAAAATAATCACTTATTATAAATCCCTTACTCTTTCTATTTGCAATGTTTCATCTATTGCAGGATGTATTATATTTTATGGTATTATATGTATTATATTGTATTATACTTTATGGTAAGACTATAATTACTAACATATTTTGTTTATACTAAAGAGAAGATAGCAGCATGCTGTTTTGTGTGTGTTGTCAAGATTCAGTGACATGTGTCCATGCAAATTACTTGATACTATTTTGAGTTTGAACATACATATCAATGCATAGATTTTTTATATGTATTAAGTGATTTATAAATTAAAGAAGCTATTATGAACATAAAGATTACATGCATTATTGCTGGTAGATATTGGTAAACATTCTTATTATGTCATCCAGAAAACACTACTATATATACTATAATAGTAACTAAAAAGAGAGAAAAAAGCCTTAAACGAATAGTCTCATAGGACTATCCAAAAACTTACAAAAACAGATTATGAAAACAAGATCCGGAAAGGGAGAATAAATGAGGGTAGGATATTAATAAGAACTAATGACATGAAAGTTAGTATCTGAAATAAGAAGAGCTATTAGAGCATATTATATATTTTTTAAATTGGCTATTCAGACATACTGAATTAAATTTCCTTTTCACATTGAATTACTCCAGTGATGTGTAGTACAAACATTTAGTATGGCAAATGTTTATTTTAGTTACTAAATATTATTGGTATTTGTTAGCTTCCAATGAATATATTTAATAAGCTTTATCTTATTAACCAGACATTAGTTTAATGTTAAACTCACATATATCTATAGTAGCTCCATTTACCATTCAATTATTCTTATAATTTTAAAATGTAGGAATACTCTATACTTTCAAAAATATTTGAGAAAATTCTCATTTTATGAGGAAATGCATAGAAAAATGCCAATGTACAATGACTGCCAAGAATTAAACCAAGTCAGTTACCTAAATATTTAGGCAATTAGAGTTACTGACATGTTGTTCTCAACAAGTTCTTACAGCTTTAATATAGTAAGAATTTTGGAACTCACACTTGTGTCAGAAGCATCTTCATTTACCAATCTTTATCTTCACAGTTTTATGTCTACAGAGGAATTCACCATGTAAAACTGAACAAGTATCTTATCTAACATCCTTATTTTGAAAGTTAATATAAATCTATGTAATTTTTCTGCAGTAATTCTGGTCATTTTTCAGAAACTGGTCAAGGATCATTACACAACCCTTCATATAATAAAGTTTTGTCTTCAGAATGAATGTTTTTACTGGAAAATTGGAATCAGTTAGCAAAGAGAATGCTCTTTCAGGACACGATCAGGGAGAAAACAACTGATGACCATTGCTACATTTTCTATCACATTTCTTATTTTCAAAATCAGAATACCACAGAAAATAACTTTATTAAAGAATATTAAGTATCTTTCCACAAGGGCCAGAGAGAACCTAAAGCTCTCTGGAATGGCACCCAAGCACCCCTCACAGGCTGCACAAGTGATCCATCTTGGCAGAGGACACAAGAACCCTTCCAATGCTGCACCAGAATAAATATGCATCTCTCTTCTGACTGCACTGGTCAGAAGATTGATGGCCCATCTTGAGGCTTTCTTCTCACATTTTTCTTTCCTGAATCAAAGTTTCACATTAATGTGTCTGATTGGCTAAACCTGCACTTATTAGACGTAGGGTAGTTTGGCAAAAAGATTTTTCTGGTTTCTACCTTTGAATTGTAAAACCCAAATCACAGGAAGGGAATTGAAAGAGTTTTAGTGACTCCAAATGTTCCAAATACCCTGAAATAAGTAAGCACAACCTTGAGGTAGATACAAAGTGGTAAGGGAACAGGTAAAGATGTGTATGGGGTGTTAGGTGGTTGCATTAGACAATGGCAGCAAGTGTCTCTTGGAGGACCTAGTAATTTGGAGATGATTCCAGAAAGAACCTTAAAGATATGACAGTTTGTCTCTCACCTAGCAAGTTTCAAGAGAAATGCTGGCATTTACCAGAAAAAAAGAGAATAAAAAAGATGAACGGCCAGGCATAGTGATCTGACATTTCAAAGCGTGCAGAGGGCTACAGGAAGTTGTCAGCTTTTCAGAGGTATGATAGAATACAAATATTGGAGTTATTAAATGTTTCAACGTGTTGATTCTAAAACCTCAGGAGCTAAAGAAGTAACTAATATTACATTATTTAGAAATTTCAATATTTGCTTTAGCATTAAAATTAGTATCAAATGGCATTTTTCTCATATTAATAATATTAAGCAAAATTAATGTAAATATGATAGTCATGAATTTTCTTTTATAGGTCAAACCTATCATGTATAATTAATTACTATTCTTTAGGCTATTTTCTCACTTGTTGAAGACTATTTTCTATACCCCTTCTTTTCTTGTGATCTCAGGTTTTTTTAAAGTTCCATTCCTCTTGCTTCTTGAACATATTCCTAACAAAATATTCTATCTCCAAAAGTGGATATTGATTCTGATTCTCACTTCAAGGCTGAAAAACTTTCTGACCTCCATTACCAGTCTCCAATTTCTGATTATGCAGCTCAGCATTCTCTATATCACACAAGAAGATGGCTCCTTTGTGTTTACTAATCATGAAATTACTCTGGTTGATGTCTTCCTGACTGTTTACATGCTTGAACACTCAGATATCTGCTTTAGGTAGTAATACAGAATTAAGCTAAGTCAGTGACCTAATTTTTCAGGCAATTAGAGTTACTGACATATTGTTTGTAACATGATTCTTACAGCCTTTTATATATTAAGAATTTTGGAACTTGAAAGATTTTGTAAAGATATTTCACTTTTTGAATAGGTAAAGTTTTGTCTTTGACGTGTAACTAATGTATCTGAAAGGCACTTCTAAAAAGGATCTTTAACCAACACTTGGCACCTGCTTTTTCTTAGCAGAACAATGGTACGTATGAGTTTCAAAGGATGGTTAAATGTTACTTTCATGCAGAATGGTTCCAAAGTCCTTGACTTATTTAAATACCTGAAAACAAAAAGGCTGCGTTGAGTCATATGAAAAGAATGAAATAGATCACCTTAACCCTAACAGTATGTCTTTTCAGATAGTCTCTTAAGGGGCTGGTGAAGGGGACATTATACCTAAAATACACAAGAGATCCTGAAAACGCTTACTGCTACAAAAAAAGAGATTTCCTACAACAGCTGCTCAACTTAATTTTCCCTGTTCCTTTGATTTTCTCATTACTCTCTCCTCATCTCCCAAATTTATTTTCCTTAAATTCCTTAGTATTCTTCAGAGATTTCTCCTGTGGATTAATGGGCAAACATAAAGTTTTTGCCATTCTCCACTGTTTCTCACCTGAGAGCAGAATAAAACCATAAATGGAAGAGGGTGGCTGTAAATACACACACACACACACACACACACACACACACACACACACACACACACATCCTAGACAGAATTGTATACCACCTGCTACATACATGAGTTAAGGATTAAACATGTGGTGTTCATCATTCTACTTTATGTATTTGATCGGTCATATATGTAGATTATTCATACTCATGTATTTACTATTTATTTTATACATTAATCTTCAACATGGCATATCACAATTTTTAACCTAATATCAGAGATTATGAATAGTTTATAAGGATTCATGTTGCTTGTTACTAATTCTTACTTTCAATTTTGAATATTTCCATTGACTTTATTTTTTTATTTTTATTTTTTGGCCACATTGTGCTGCTCAAGGGATCTTAGTTCCCTGACCAGGGATTGAACCCGTGCCCCCTGCAGTGGAAACATGGAGTCCTAAGCACTGGACCACCAGGGAATTCCTCCATTGACTTTAAATAGAAGTTTTCAAACATGAAAAATTATTTAAAGCTAATTATTTAAGAACTATTTAACTAAATTAAAATTCAGAGGAATTGCTCAAAATATTTTATCTTTGTAAGAAGAAAAAATAGCTAATTGTTTTAAGTTTGCATTAAATTAAATTATTGTATTGTATTGATAATGGTATTTAAAATGTTACGTAATTTCCTTTAGCTACAAAACTGTGATTAAAGAGAATGGTTTTTAAAGGTATGCATGTCAGAAGCAAAAATGAGATAAAAATAGCTATTAATAAAAACTGCCTTTTCTTAATATACATTTATTCAATTATTTATTTATTTATTCAATCAAACATAAAATTCTAGGTATCCTAAGACACAGGTTCTCAAAATCTGCCTGATGCCCAGGAATACCTGCACTGTAATCTTTTTTTCTTTTTTTGTGGTAGTTACTTTGATGCATGTATTTTGGACCCAACATTCACTCCAGATATTTTTAATTCCCCAGAAGAATTGTAATTGGCAGTGAGACTTGGTAATTTCTGTACCACAATGCTGTTTCAGCTCTATCCCCTCACTCTTCAGACTTGCCAGATTCATGAAAGCCTCTCACCCCCATATACTGTTGCTGTGGTGAATGTTTCCAGGTACTTGTTCCTATTTCCACTCTTCAGTCTTGTCTTCTCTCTTTTATTTTGCTGAGTGTTTACTTTAATCCTGTTCTTGCCTTCTACCTGTGATCTTGGGTGGATACTTCTGACCACCCATTGCTTTCCAGGATCTATATGCCTCAAAACTGAACTTTTATCTTATATCCAAGGGTTAGTCTACTCACTCCCATGCCCATTTATGGATCATGGCATAGAGAATGAGCCAGACTCTATTCTCAGCTTAGACTAGATAGTTCACATGTGCAGATGATAGAGTAAAAAAAAATTATTCTGATAATCTGACGTTTTTCAAAAAACACATTTTCAAATATATAAAGTTTTTATGGACTAAATTGTGACCCCCCAAATTCATATATAGAAGCCCTAACTCCAAACGTGACTCTATTTGGAGATATGATATATGAGGTGATAAAGGTTAAAGGCCCCATAATAGTGGGGCCCTAACCTAACAGGGCTGGTGTCCTTATAAGAAGAAAAAGAGATAATCACAGCTTTCTTTCCACCATGTGAGGACACAGCTGGAAGGTAGCCATCTATAAGCCAGGAAGAAATTCCTCATCAGGAACTGAACTGGCCGTCCCCTTAATCTTGGACTTCTCAGCCTTGAAAATTGTGAAAAAATAATTCTGTTATTTAAGCCACCCAATCTGTGGTATTTTGTTATGGCAGTCTGACCAGAGTAATTGTTTAATATAGAATTGCATATATCAAGACAAAGCAATAGTCTGTGATTTCAGAGTACAGATTCTATTAAATATATCCAAACATGTGGAAGGAGTGTAGACAGGGCAATCATGTGAGTGTATGGATGAAGACCCAAACCTAGGGTGGGCTTAGCAGAGAGGGAACAAAGAACAGTTAATCAACTATTCAATAAGAGAATGTAATGAAATGTTTCAGATAAACAGAGTAATTTATGCAAAGTAATAGAGGGTAGAGGGAACGGTACCGCTATGAATAAGAATTTGTCAGGGCAGGGCAAGATAATGAAAGGTTAGAGGGAAATTATAAACATATCAGGAACCAAATAGTTAAGAACTGTCCACAGTATGTAAGAAGTCAATGAGGAGCTTTTGTAAAAAGTTCTAAGGCATAATATTGTCAGATTTACATGTTATAATGTTTATTGCGATCACTGTAGAAAACTGATAACAGTGGGATAATGCTGAAGGGAGATGAGTCACTCTTGGAACCATTTAATAGGACAGGTGAAAGTTGGTTGGGCTTTCTGTAGAAGGGTAACAAAGAGGATAATACAATTATTCCAGTTAATGGTCATAATGGAACAGATAAAATATGAGAACCAATTAGAATTGTAACCTATAGGAAAATGAATAGTCAATGTATGTTTTGGTTTCTCTGACATAAGGAAAACATGAGAGGAAAAATTTTCATATGGCCAATAATGAATGTAGTCTTGTATTCTCTTATGATATTAAAAAATAATTTATAGATACTTCATAAAGACCTAATATAACTTTAATAATATATTATTACTGTAGCTTTAGAGTCTAACATGTGCTAAAACAAAAATCCAGTATAGTGGGTTCTGGTGAGGGTCTGTTTTGTGGTTCATAGATAGCTGTCTTTTCCATGTAACCTCATATGTCAGAAGGGGTAAGCTAGCACTATAGGGTCTTTTTAATAAGAACACTAATCCCATTCATGAGGTCTCCACCTTTATGGCCTAAGCACCTCCCAAATGCCCACTTTCTAATACCATCACATTGGGCATTAGATTTCAAAATGTGAATTTTGCAGGAAGTATTCAGTCTGCAGCATATTTGTTTAAAAATAATAAATTTTCCTTTTGGTGTCTAAGTCATTTTATTTAGGTATTTTAATTACATGAGTCAGTTGTTCATAGATTAATCTTCTATATAAATTGAAAACAGTAACAAGAAAAGCTTTCTGAAAGGAAGCCTAGATACAGAAACTCAGAATCTAATAGATATCTCATTTTTCTATGGAAAATATTCACATAAATGGAATAACTACTGCTTTCTTTCATCTCTCATTTTCAAGTAATTTCTACATTAAGAACCTGTGTTTTGAGGATTAATATGTTTAAAAAGAAAGTTCATGCATCAATGTATTGATTTATATAATAAATATTTATCAAATATTTGGTATTATTAGGTGCTTTGAATGCAATAGAGAACAATTAAATGACCTCCCTTCACAAAAGTCACAGTTTAGCAGGGTAGGGCATTAAACAAGCAATAACAAATGTGATAATTACAAGAAAATAAAAATGTACAATGCTCTGGAAGTTCAATATACAGACAAACCCTTAGGTGGAGGTTAGGGAAAGCTTTCCTTGAGGAAGTGATTTTAAGCTCAGAAACTTAATAGATAATTGTAAGTGATCTAGGTAAATTTTCAAGTGGTGGACCTTATTTAAACCCAGAACGTGTAGACATATTCTTTCAGTACACACAAATAAAGCAAGAAACAGAGGAAGTAAAGAGAAAGTATTTTTTGTTGCGATTGCCCTGTTAATTAAGATAAAACTCTAATTCTCATTTCATTACAAATGGTAATCTGCACTGATGGAATCACTGTCTTTCTCATCTGTAGAGTGAAAAAATAAATACATGACAAGTCTCAAAGACCAGGTAAAAGTTGCAGGACAGCCTTCTCTAGGTCAGTACTGTCTGAAATAACACATCCATGCAAAACCCTAAAAGACCGTGTGGAAATGTGATACCCGTCTAGGAAAAATATGGGTACTTTCTCTTACAGTCTACAAAATAATAAGTTTAACTGACACAAAATATATAGATACATACTTTGTATGATAGAATTTTATTGAAATTTTGCTTGAGACAAATGGAATTACTCTGCTAGGAACCTAATTAGAAATAAACTTTGAGAGAGTCAAAGATTATAGATAGATTTAGACTTTAAAAAATACCAGTCTCCCCAAATCAAATTATTACACTGTCTTACTAAGAAAATATAAGCTTTACATAAACCCTTATGTGACATTTCCCAGAAATCAGAAAGAAAAACTTAAGCCACAAGAAGTGAGTTGAGAATTTGCTATGAAAGCTGAAAATGAGACTATGAGATTGTAAAAATGAATATGACTTAGCAAAAATAACTTAAAAATCATAAGCTCACTATAAAAACATAATAGACCCCCCAAAAATGCATGCAACACATCTGACAAAGAAACAAACAAACAAACAAAAATGTTAAGAGTAAAGATAAAGGAAAGCCAATCTGCATGGCTTTATCATTTAAGATCTTTTACAATCTAGTTTTAGACTTATAGAAAATGTACAAAGATAGTACAGTGAATGTTTCTGTATACCACTCACCCAGTTTCCCCCTTAACATCTTACGTTACTGTTGTACATTCATCAAAACTGAGTAACCGACATTGCTATATTACTATTAACTAAATTCCAGACTCTATTTGGATTTCACAGCTTTCCATTATGTCCTCGTTCTGTTCCAGGATCCTATCCACGATATTAAACATTTAGTGGTCATGTCTCTCCAGTATCCTCTTGTCTGTGACTGTTTCTCAGTCTTTCCTTGCTTTTCATACTCTTCATAGTCTTGAGGAGTACTGGCCAGGTATTCTGTACAATGTGCTTTAATTTAGGTTTGTTTATTTTTTTCTCATGTTTAAGTTGAGGTTATAAGTTTTCAGAAAAAAATACTCAGAGGGAAAGTGCCTTTCTTGTCTTTTCATATCATATAGCAAGGGAAATTGCTATCTTAATGACATCATTGGTAATGTTAATCTTCATCTCTTAAAGTAAGGTAGGAACTGACCAAAGCAACTTTGCAACAATGGTGTTTTGATTACATATTGCAAGGCTAAAGAAAAAGGAACTATAAATAGTGTACTCAAGTTAAATTCATTTCTCAAGGGGATATGGTTAGCAAGTCTAACAATTCTTTATCTGTATACTGGGATTGAACATATAAGTAAATACACGGTGGATGGTGGGAGCCAGGCTTCAAACTGTCACAGAGAGAAGTTAAAAGATACAGAAGAATGGAAGATTAGAATTGTGGTGATGGATTAGAATCAGAGACATTGCTATAAACTAATATGTTTATGTCATATATGTTTATGGCATCCCACAAATTCTGATATAGTGTGATTTTTTGATATAGTTAAAATACTTTTAAATTTCTCTTTTGATTTATTATCTGACCCAGGGGTTATTCACAAGTGTTTTAGATCTAAATATTTGGGGAATTTTCCAGAATTCTATTATTGATTTCCAAATTAATTTCACTAGGGTTAGAGACATACTTTAAAATTATTAAAGCTTGTTATGTAGCCTAAAATATGTCCTAAGTTGGACAATGTTGAAAGCACACTTGAAAAGAATGTGTATTCTACTGCTCTTGCCAGTTCTAAAAATGAAGACAAGTTTGTGAATAATGTCGTTCTACTCTTTCTATCAATTTTTGAGAGATGGATGTTAAAAATTCTGCCTATATTTATGGATCTATCTTTGCAGATCTATCATTGCAGTTATATCAGCGTTTGCTTCATTTATTTTGGAGCTCTTTTATTACGTTCATAAACTTTAAAAATTCTTACATTCTCCTGATAAATTGAGGCCATTATTGTTATGAAATGACCATTCTTAACCCTGGTAGTATTCTTTGCTCTGAAATCTATACTATCTGGTATAAGTAAAGCTATTCCAGCTCTTCTTTTAGTATTGTTACCATGCTATTACTTTGTCAATTATTACTTTTAAACTGTATATGAATTTATACTTAAAATGCATATACTATCTACACACAGCATGTAATTAAGTCTTGCTTTATATTCATTCTGAAAATGTGATTTTTAAATGGGACTATTTAGATTATTTAATGATATGGTTAGGGTTATATTTATCATTTTGGCATTTGCTTCATACCTGCCTCTGCCATTCTTTCCTTTTCAAAGTTTTCTACCTTCAACACTTGAGTATTTTTATTATATTTAATCTCATTTTTAAGTTATTAACTATATAACTCATTTTATTTTAGGGTTCATTTTTGGTTTAGCGTATGTAACTTTATTAAAGTATATCTTCAAATGATATTACACTGCTTCACAAATAGCATAAGAACCTTAAAACAGTATACTTCCATTTCAATCCTCCAGACTTTATGATATTAAGATAAATGTCAGACATTTTTATTATATTTTTGTATAGACCACAAAACACATTGCTGTGTTTTCATTTAAATCAATTATACTTTAAAGAGATTTAAGTAATAAAATGATCTTATATTTTTACCCAATTTACCATTTCTAATGCTAGACAAATAGATCAAATAGATCAATGGAATAAAATAGAGATTTCAGAAATAGAACCATACATATATAAATCTTTGGTTAGGCAACCAAAGATCTAACAAAATTGTTAAACAAAATCTACTAAGCAAAAACATAGGCATGAATAAGCTGTTATTTTTTCACTTACTTTTATTTACTGTACTTATGCAAATACTTTGTCAATAGAAATATAGGAAGGTAAGTACTAGTGACCTTCAGATTTTATTAGAAAGATGAACTGATAACCCTAAAGGATATGGTCAACTTGGGGAGATTTCTCAGCACTCTAGAATCAAGTTTCTGATATCAGAGATAATTATTAATTTTAGGTGAGCAATACAAAGTACTAATCAAACTTCTGATGATTAGTGTGTATAAATTAGAAATCCACACGATTTTCAATTTGTAAAAATTCAATTGTTTGCATTTAAAAATCAGTATTTAATTTGTGAATATAGCATAGAGCATTAAATAAATAATGTGGCTCTCCTTTAGAATCATCCAGCAGAGATATTAAAAAACATAGATATCCAATACATCCCATCCCATACAAAATAAATCATACTATCAGGGCCAAAACTTGGGCATTTTAACTCCTCTCCCTGTGATAAAAATATTCAGTCAGGATTGAGAGTTATTGATGAAAGTTAGCTTGGCTTAGTGATCTTTATTCCCAAGTAAACCTGTGAATCATAATCCTGTTTCTTATGTGGCTTGGGTAAACGACTTTATATTTTTGGAGGTAATAGAACTGTCTTTAAATATACATAATAATATGATATGTGCAAGATAGTTTTGAACAGTTTGAATAACATATACAAAAATGCATTTTTTTAAAATGCCTTCCATCTTGAAGGGCTCAATCAATATTAGTTCACATCCCCAATTAAGTACAGTTTATATAGATTGTTATAAAATAAATATTCTATAAAGAAATATTCTAACTGTTGAATTTATTATTTATAGAGATTTATTGACATTTATTTACATATGATGGTGAACTACTTGTTGCCAAATAAAAATTACTATAATCACTTTGAAATTATCTCAGTGTTATAAAAGTGTTATTTCAGTGTCTGAAAATTGAGTAAAATTAACCATGTTGCCAGTGGAACTGTATCTCATAGACACTTCTATCCTTAGCTCAGTAAAAGAATTTTAATTAGATTTTTATGTGAAACTGGTTTATTTTGACATCTAAAAACTATGCTTTTCATGTAATCATTGGGATAATTCTCTAAGTAACCATTCATAAAATATGCCATGTTTCAATAACGTCTGTCTAGAATCTCTAGAAAATAGTGTATCAAATAAAATTATTCCAGCCTAAGTGCGGATGTCTCAGATACCTCAGTGTCCTTCTCAGTATATGACACATGGCAAACAGTAATAGTAAAATCATGATTAAGGCATCAATTTATCCCTTATGTCATGGAGATCCGGTAATAGTCACTCACTCATAAAGCTTTTCAAATTGACCAATATAAGAAAAGCATTTTATCCTCTTCCAGTCTCACAAGTAAGGTTTCATGTATTATGAGAAACTCATATTATCAGGATTCACAGTTTACATAGTTACCAAAAATAAATAAATAAATGATTTAAGGGATGGAAAAATTCATGATGTTTCTTAATTTGAGCAACTCAGCATGAGATACTTATAGGTCAGACAAAAATAAGATGATTTGGTGATTTTAAAATTGCAGCTCTTTCAAGAAATTAAAATAATAAAAACATGCTTAGAGAAGAGAAATGATGAAAGAACACTTAGTATTTCTATAAGATAGCAGGACAGAAAAAATAACTGTAAAAGAATAATACTAACACTGCTGAAGAATAAATTAATTAAAAAAACTAAAAATCACTATGGGAAAACCGTTTCTTACTTGATATAAAGAGAGAAGTGGGAGGTGAAACAAAAACTATGAATGATACAGAAAAGAGAATTGGGATAAACAGGGGAGGGGGATATGATTTGCTTAACTTAAAGAAAAATGTTCATTAGAAAAAGATGTTTTTGTTTGTTTGAAAATTTGAAAGTAATACAATTTTGATAAAAAATATTTTATTTAGTAATAATAATATATCAACTTTCTCTCAGGAAGTTCAAATTTCATTACCAACTTTTGCATTTCCACAAAATCAAATTTAGCTTTGAATTCACAGGATCTACAAGGTACAGTTACTCTCTGCATTGTGTGTATAAAAACAAACAAATGTTTTTAGATATTTGGCTGAAATATATGAAAGATATTACTTTAATGAAATCAACAAATCAAATGTGCTAATGTATCATTAACCTATATCTGCTAGTAATAATATTACTTTAAAGTAAATGGGTAAATGAATTTAACTAGATTTAAAATATGAATATTTTAAATAAATGGAGCAAATTCATTTTAAAATGATTACTGATTTTTTAAAAGAATAACTAAAAGTGAAATAAATATAAAACAATATATTTTTTTAAAGTCACATTAATTGATGAGGTTATATGCTTAAATATATTTGAATTTAATTCACTGAATTATTAAGAACTTGTATGGTGACATTGTTATAAAAGCCTATATATATGTAACAGCTTACTGATTCAGATGATTGTATATAGTATCACATGCTTCTATTAGAATAACATTATCATTAACTTAGTTAAATTTATTGAAATGAGGGCAGCATTCACTTAAAGGAATATAATAAAACCCATAGAACAGCAGCCACACACACACACAATTTTCCTTTGTCTTTTGCCAAGTCATCCAGGTTAGACATATGAAAAAAATTTAAAGCCTGCAAATTAACAACTTTTCCTCAAGCCAGCAGAAAACCAAGATCAAAGGAAAAACAAGTAATCCGAAATCTGGAGAGATACAGGCATCTACAGAAAAAACAGGATCTAAGCATTTACTTCCAAAGGATAGACACACCTGGACGGACAATATATAAGCCAGTAAGAATATCCAGCTAGGGATTTTATAAAGAATTGCGAAAGACTGAGTGAGTATGGGCTAGCATGAAAGTGTGAAGTATACAAACTTAAGGGAGTTTTTACCTCTAAATAGGCTTTTCCTCCATGAATTCCATGAGGGACTTCCTCCCTTCCCCATGAGGCACTCACAGGGAAGTTCAAAGAGAATCCCAAGAAAGCTTCCTATATGGTGCAGGCTGAAGAAGGAGAAAAGGAGCAGTCAAAAGGTTTAACCTGAGTTCACTAGTGAAAATCTGCAGCTAGTTGATGAGAACAGGCTCTAACACTGCGGGAAGGGCTGTATTAGGAGCTAGTCCCAGCATTACTTGTGGAGGAGGGGCAGGAAATCTTGTGAAGGCTACACTCTCCAGAACTAAGTTCTAGTGACTTAAATAAAATTGAGGTTTAATAAGAATGTCAAAGAATGCCCCCTCCTTTGTCCCTCACTACCAGCCTAACATGTGTCTGGTGGGAGAGCCGCAAGAAAAAGTTCTCCCTTGAGAACACCATAAAGGGGAATCTCTAAGATAAGTAGGGAGACTCAAATAGGAAGCAAATTTTCAACACTCCAATTCCTAAGAGAATAACACAAATTCACACTAAAGACCTCAGGAAAGATATATTGACATCCAAGCATAAACATATTTTCTTTATTTACTGTCCAATAAAGCAAGTCTAGCTTTCAACAAGATGTTTACAATACATATGAAAAAGAAACACAAATCACAGTGTGGAGAGACAAAGGAATCATCAGAACTGACATAGATATGGACAAAAGTGGACCTCTGTGACACAGAATTTTAAATAGCAATGTTAAAGACTGTGATTGAAATGGTAGATAACTTGCAAGATCCGATAGGTAGTTTCGGCAAATAGATAATAACTCTAAGAAGGATTCCAATGAAGTGCTAAGAACAAAAGTACAGTAAACATAGATGAAGATGCCTTCTGAAGTGCTTATCAGTAGACTCAATATAGCTGAAAAGAGTAGCATTAAGCTATAATATACATCAAGAAAAATCACTGAAACTAAAACACTAAAAGAAAAGAGTGAAAAATATGGAAAAGAAAATACAAGATATGTAAAAATATACATAATGGTCTAACATATGTGTTATTGGAAATCCAGAAAGAGAACTTTCTGGGTTCATGGAAAAGTAAACTTTAAATATATAATAGCTAATAATTTTCTAAAAGTAGTAACAGAAACCAAACCACAAATTCAAGAGCTCAGGAAACAGGAGAATGAATAAATATCAAAATAAACAATAAATAAATTTTAAAAATAAAAAATAACCCAGGTATGTCATGTTCAAATTTCAGAATGCTAAAGAGAAAGCAAAAATCCTGAAGGCTGGCAGAGTAAGACACATTAATATGAAAAAAACAAGGATATGAATTACAGAAGTCTTCTTATCAGAAACCATGAAAGTAAGAAGACAATGAAGTGACATTTTTAAAGTGCTGAAAGAAAAAAAAAGCCAACTCAACATTCTATACCCAACAATAATACTTTTGTTAGTGAAAGACATCTAAAGACTGAAGGAATTCTTTTCCAGCACTCCTACATTTCAAGAATGTTAAAGAAAAAATTTTTAGACAATAAGAATATAATACAGTAGGAAATGTAAATCTATACAAAGAAAATGAAGAGCACTGGAAATTAAATTAAGAAAAAGTATAAATATGTTTTCTCATTGTAACTCTTCTAAAAGCAAAAAATTAATATATTATGTGTTTATAGAATATGCAAATGAGAAAATTTTGACAAAATGACACAGATTACAAAAGAGATAAACTGGAAATAATCTAAGTTTCTTATATCACACATGAAGTGATACAATATTATTTGAGTAGTCAGTCAAATTATTTAAATTATATTTTGTAATTATATATTGTTAATGGAGAACATAAGTGGAATTATAAAAAATGCACAAAGAAGAAAAACAGAACACAAATATAATGAGATAATAGATTTTAATCAAAACATATCCATAATCATTTTTGTGAATGTTTTAAACACATCATTAAAAAATTAAAAGCCAATAATAGATTGAATAAAAAGGTAAGACGTGATCTGCTATCTATAAGGAAACAGTTTAACTATAAATACTTCAATATGTGAAAAGAAATGACATGGAATAAAACATACACTAACCAAAACAAAGCTAGGTTAGGTATATTAATTTCAGACAACACAGACATCAGAACAAGGACTAATACAAGGATATAGAGGAACAGTACATGATATTAAAGGGTTCATTTTTCCAAAAAAAAAAAACCCAAAAAACAAAAAACGCAAGGCTTGATGTGCATACATCAAAAAACAGAGGTTCAAAATACAGGAAGTAAAACCTGATAGTTTGAGACTTCAACACTCATCTCTCAGTAATTGATAGAAAAATTGAGAAAGCCAGTGAAGATATAGATGATGGGAACAACATTATTAACAACTTTGACCTAACTGGTATTTATAGAATGTTCTACCCAACAACTGCAGAATACACATTCATCTCAAGAACACATGGAACATTCATCAAGATGTCATACTCTGAGTTACAATAGAATCTTGAAAACATTTTTTAAAATATGATTTATATAATGTATAATCTGAGACCATAATATAATTAAATTAGAAATCAGTCACACAAAGATATCTAGAAAATCCTCTAATGTTTAGAAACTCAATAACTAATTTCTACATAAACAATGTGTCAAAAAATTTCAAGGGAAATTTTAAAATATTTTAGCAAAAATGATAATGAAATGTTAACTATGAAAGTATGCAGGATACAGCTAAATATGTATAACATGCAATAGTCTGTTGTTACTTAACTAAGAAAATTGAAAGCAAATATTTTATTATTCATTTTTGCTTTCCCTAGACCTAGTAGAGGTCCTGAAAGACATACATTTTTAACCAAATGCTGAATATCTAAAACAACAACCACAAAAATATCAAGTGTTGAATATATGTTAAGCATAATTGACATTCAGTGCTTGTAATTTTGTTTTGGAAAACAACATAAAATATGAGAAAATTGTGAATATATCTTCTACACATTTAAAAAAAAATTTTGCTCAGTTCTTTCCTTGGAAAATTAATATAATGGTATATTCTGTGCCATAATTATTAATAGCCATCATAAATATATAGTAGTCATTGATATCTATCAAGCTAACATTTAAGTGATCTAAAAATCCTGGTTTATATAAGTAAAAGGAAAAAAATTGTTTCTTTGTACTTCCTATTATACTCAGTATTTTTTTAAGTTTATTTTGAGGGTAAGTGTATATATATTAGATCTAGATATTTTGGAGAATTGAAAGTTGGCCTTTAATTTAAAAATGAACCATTTACATATAATATATTGCATATTATTATTATATATAACGTATAATAATATCTAATACATACTTGCAATATATTTCTGTTAGCAACATCAATCCCTTATATGAAATAAAAGTAGTTACAGGTGAAACTAATCTTTAAAGTTTAATATAATCTAATTTTGAACATAAAACATTTAAAACTAATTTTTAGATAAGTACTTAAGTTAGAATTTACATAAGATATTACACTTATTTTTTTCCTCTTATTTTTAAATTCAACTAACATGTTCAAAATGATTGAAAAATCTTACACCATTTAAAAATGTTATTAGACCCTGTTCTCTCTCTGGTCGGGTCCGGCCCGGCTGGCACCACAAGCGCCCGGCAGAGACTGAGGGAGAGAGAAAGAGGAGGTGGGGAGGAGGAGGAGGAAGAGGATTCAGGGAGTAGGAGCTGGGGAACCCTCCTGCACCACAGTGCCTCTCCACTGGCCAAATCTCCCCAGAAGCCAGAGGGCAAGGTTGCTCTGGAAATGCAGTTGCCTATGACACAGAGCAGCACAGGAAAATTTCCAGAGACTTGGTGAAGATAGAAAAGCTATCAGAAAGACTATAGCACTATTGTACTTGTGCTTCAGGAGAGGGGGAAGATGGCGAAAGAGTAAGATGTGGAGATCACCTTCCTCCCCACAGATACACCAGAAATACATCTACACGTGGAACAACTCCTACAGAACACCTACTAAAGGCTGGCAGAAGACCTCAGACCTCCCAAAAGGCAAGAAACTCCCCACGTATCTGGGTAGGGCAAAAGAAAAAAGAATAAACAGAGACAAAAGAATAGGGACGGGACCTGCACCAGTGGGAGGCTGTGAAGGAGGAAAGGTTTCCATACACTAGGAAGCCCCTTCGCGGGCGGAGACTGCGGGTGGTGGAGGGGGGAAGCTTCGGAGCCGCGGAGGAGAGCGCAGCAACAGGGATGTGGAGGGCAAAGCGGAGAGATTCCCACACAGAGGATCGGTGCCGACCGGCACTTACCAGCCCAAGAGGATTGTCTGCTCACCCGCTGGGGAGGGTGGGGTTGGGAGCTGAGGCTCAGGCTTTGGTCTGAGCGCAGGGAGAGAACTGGCGGCCTGAACACAGCCTGAAGGGGTTACTGCACCACGGCTAGCCAGGAGGGAGTCCGGGGAAAAGTCTGGGCCTGCCAAAGAGGCTAGAGACTTTTCTTCCCTCTTTGTTTCCTGGTGCGTGAGGAGAGGGGATTAAGAGCGCTGCTTAAAGGAGCTCCAGAGACGGGCACGAGCTGCGGCTAACAGCGCGGACCCCAGAGATGGCCATGAGACGCTAAGGCTGCTGCTGCCGCCACCAAGAAGCCTGTGTGCGAGCACAGGTCACTATCCACACCTCCCTTCCGGGGAGCCTGTGCAGCCTGCCATCTGCCAGGGTCCAGAGAATCAGGGACAACTTCCCCGGGAGAACGCACGGTACACTGCAGGCTGGTGCAACGTCATGCTGGCCTCTACTGCCTCAGGCTCACCCCACATCCGTACCGCTCCCTACCACGGCCTGAGTGAGCCAGAGACCCCGAGTCAGCTGCTCCTTTAACCCTGTCCTGTCTGTGCTAAGAAGAGACGCCCTCCAGCGACCTACATGCAGAGGCAGGGCCAAATCCAAAGCTGAGCCCCGGGAGCTGTGCG